>NW_010551178.1:13160-37017 GCF_000687285.1 Phaethon lepturus | reverse complement strand
TGCGTGACAGAGCAAACACGCGTGGGCTACGGCCGTCTCGCCCATTTAAAAACGCGGGGGTTCAAGCCCAAAGGCGAGAGGTTGATGGCTGTTTTAAAAGGTCGCGTGAATGAGTTGTTAAGGGTTTTTTATTCCAGAAGGCGAGGAAGCGATTGAACACGGTGCTGTTTTGTTTTTTTTTTTAACACGGACGAAGAGAATTACCGCGTCTTTCCTAGCGCGTTTCGCTCTTTCACGAAACGAAGCGACCCGATGCTGAAAACGATGGTTTCCATTTTTGCCAGGTTGTAAAAAGGTCGTGCCCCGTCCCGCAGCGGTGCCCGAGAGGCTGCACCGACCCTACACCTCCGTACCTGGACCCTGTGTTCCGCAGCAGAGCAACGTCCAAGCCCATAACTACGAAAAATATTTAGAATTTAAATATTGCTCTGGGAAAAGGATCAATATACCACATGTCAAAACAAAGAAAAAAAAACACTTTGCAAAATTCTGTGTCTGTGTTGCAGGGTGGGGCATGTAAGAGTGTAAGTTTTCTCAGTGCTTATAAAACTACAGTGCCATTTAAATGAAATTTTTCATGCTGAAAGACTATCTTTCTTACCTCTCTCAAAAGTATATTTTGGTGATTCTTTAAGTAACACGTTGCTTAATAACCAGTTTACAATATTCCGAAGTTACACATTCTCGACTTTGATAGCACACAACTGGAGTTTTTTCACCACTTAACCTTTTCTACAAAACCCACCACGACCAAACCCAAAGACAACAGTATATATAAACACATATTACAAAAATAGTTCAAGAGTAATTACACATGGTAAATTAAAGTGATTAGGATACCGATACTGAAATAAAGGAAACTTTACTGGCAGGTTTAAACACAAGATAGAAAGTAGTGATTTGTTTTATTTAATTACTTAAAAGCTTTTAAGAAATCATCATAAAAATGAGAATATAAACTTCTAAGCAACAGATAAAAGTGAAGCTTTTGAGTGCAGAATTATTGCAGTTAGATATAAATTAGCAACGGTAATTAGATGATATTATAAACTAGATATTGGCACGTTTAAAAAACTATCAGGAAATAATCAGCATTATTCAAAACTAAAAAAAAAAAAATAAAAATCAAAATACCAGTGATTAACTGATCAAAATATATGGCACTGTGTTGAAAAAAATTACTAAATCACTGAAGTCACAAAAGACATTAAAAATAATTTTTTTCACATTTAAAATTTTAAGTTAAATTTAATGTTCCAAATTAAACAAGAGGTCTCAAAGCATTTATATGCAATTACATACAGCTGATACAAGAAGACATACTAGAGCACAGAATACTTTTTCTTCCTGTTTAATAAGAAAAATTCCAGTAATACAAGCTACACAAACAACATTCAAAAGAAAAAACAAATTTCTGTCGAAGCTGGGAAGAAAGTTCTGTTATAGCAGCCAGAATTTTTAAACAGGGTGATGAAGAAAATAACAGAACAGAACTATTAGAAAACAACTATTTATTTTCAGAAACATCTTCATTTGGAAAACACTCCTTGGCATACAGATAAGCTCCTAGAATTAAAAAATAAAAAATAGCCTGAAAGACTCTCCAAACCTTGTATTTCTATAATTTTCATCAGATACTGAGAATGCGTTAGTAGGCCAGAACTGTAAAGTGCTTCAACAGTTTAGATCAATCATTTAAAGCAAAATAAAAACCTGCTACCCTGACATTATGTTAAATAAAAACATTAATCTCTTTCTCAGACATTATTGCAGCTTTTGTTTTTACATTTTCCCCATCTTTTAAATAAATTTGATAAACAATTTTTCTTGTACTGTGCCATCTTAAAAAAAAAAAAAAGTAGTCAAAATCTCCGCCTGGCAGTAACACCTTTTTTTAAGCTACTTTTAGTGATAACTTGTTGCTTTAATTAAATGTTTTCACTTTTACATTAAAATAGTGTTGCTGCTAATTCACACACAAGCTGAGAAGGTGAATAGATACATTTGTACAATTCAATAATGCTGAGCAAAAAGAAACATGGACATTTATCTTATAAAGGTGCTACCATCAACAAAATACAGTGGCTTAAAGTAGTTACCTAAGAGATGTTATCCTCAGGCTATTAAAACATGTTTCTAAAATTACACAGATTCCCAGCTGGATGCTTTAAAAAAAGCAAGCCCAGACATGCCTATGCTACCCTTTATTAGCTGGCCATGTAATTATCTATTGTTTCTGTAATTCACAGGTTTAAAAAACTCCTTTGAAAGTATCCACAGAATTCTTTAAAAAAAAAATTATGTATATACATATATATGTATCCGTCTATCTATATCTCCATTTCTAGGCTGGTAACTACAGCATTGAGTTAATGGGAGCTTTCCTAGGGTGTTCAGACCCCCTAGCTCTTTTTAATAGCAGTTAAATGTCAAATATAAATACAACACCACAGTGGAACATATTCCTTTGACAGAATCTGGGACAAGACACTACGCAGCTGCTGTGAACAATAAAGAGCAAAACTGACATTTAATCAAAATAAGCGTCGGTGGTTGCGAAGTTGTGTTCAAGCCTGCCTTTTGTTTGTGAAAAAGTCAATATTGCAACGTGTTAACTACAGCCACGATGAGAACAGCAGCTCCTGGCTACTCCCGGAGAGTGGAGAAGTCCACGTCCGTACAGCGTGTTACAGCTACACTATTATCATCATCTCAGAGAAGGAGATACTCTCCATTTAAACTGCTGCCCTAAAACATCTCTCCTCGCATCTTCAAACATAAGCGCCTGGAGTTAAACACGCTGGGTGAAGTCCTGGCCCTAGCGAGGTCGATGCAAAATTCAGCCACTGGTTTCAGTGGACCTCATCCAGGACTTTCACTGGGAACGAGTATCCGTAACTCCCTGGGAACTGAGAATCTCCAGCAAGCCTAGAAATGATGTCATTTTTATTAATATTTCTAACTTCTAAGCAACGATGCTCAAGAATTTTGGCCTTCAGTTCTTATGCATGATAAAACCAAGCTTTCCATAAGCACTACAGAAAGACCAGAGGAAGATATATTTATATCTCGAATTGTCAGCAGCATATAGTTTGTACAAATGTTGTTTTGCTGATGTTGCTGAGCTACTTTAAAAACTGAATACCTTGTGGGGTATGTAATTTCATCACCGATGTCAAATGACTTCTGAAGATGAAACTTCTCTGATGCAAATTACAAAAAGATGCTTTGAATATATTTGCTATGATGTAGCGACTTTTAAGCTGAGGAATTAAGTTGTCTTAATTTTTCAGATCCGAGACACGCACTCACTAAGGGAAGATATTTTAAATACCACTTATGTTAGCAGAGCATGACTTACCCAATACTGAGATTTTAATAGTCACAAAAACCTAAATGTAATAGGTAGTATGTAGACCTGAATCAACGTACATAATAAAATCAACAAAGAAATAGTATCAAGGTCTGTTTTGAAAATTTTGTACGGATATATGGTTGTATTGATGACGCGTCTTTTAGGTACGCGTTACCAGCCAGACGCGTTTACGTGGTATGCGTAACCAGTAAACAGAGCAGAAACTGCTTTGTACTGTCCTTAAGATAGCAATACAGGGATGATTTTTCATGATTCTTCAGAAGCTGGGCTTGCTTTACGTCCACATGAAATGCTGTCATCACTAGGTCTGAGCCCGGAGGATGAACTGCAGGAAAGGGGAGAGGCAGGGGGGAGGAAAAAAAAAAAAAATATAAAAGGAGGAAATTGGTTTTCACAACACACTCAAAGCCTGAGTAACAGAGGAGAACTTTAATTATCTCCAGTCACAAAGAGAGACAGGAAATTTGGACTTTTAATTAGCCATTTGGAGTGCAGTTGGATATTTTTTTAGCAAGATAATTTAAACGCGAATAATTCAAGTCTGACTAAATGAAATTCACATAATCAGAATGCAGATAATTGAATTTCTACTGCATTCATTAATTCAGTGTGGAGGTGTGTGTGAAGACTTCTATGATGAGCTGTCACAGCTCAATAAAATCTCAGTCAATTAATTTTTTCATTATCTTAGTATTACATCAACAAAAAAAGTGAAGCATGCGCATGTGTGTGTATGTGTATATTATCTCAGAAAGTAAGGAAATACAGAAATCACCTCTCTGAGTCGGAGTCTGCATCGTTTTTTCCTTTTTTTCTCTCTTCGTGTTCTATAGGAAAACGCCTGTTCAAAGAGGCGAACTTATGAATCGCATCAGCAACAGAGTATTTGGTCTGTCCAGATACACAAGCCTCCATATCTTCTGGGCTCAGCTGAGTCTGTAAGAAGAGGTGAAGCCTACTGTCTGAAAGCAATAATGCATCTTGTAGGATCCTGGAAAAAGAAAAAAAAAAAAAGTCAAATCTTTTTATATAGATGCACATACACTCGTATATTCTAAAGTGTTTTACCAGAACAAATTCTAAGCCATGTCCTGCTTTTAAGTTTTCAGATGAATCCTAAATCAGTAACAGAAGGTAATGAACATATTAAAATGATTAGGTGTGTGTTACTTTCTTATTACATTATTTGGGATTTTAGGTGAGTAAAAACACGAAGCTAATAGTTAGGCACATCTGCTATTAGAATAACTTCAAGGACATTTTTTCCATTTAACCATCTGTTATTACCACATGGATCAATTAATGATTTTTAGGCAGTTGGAGGCATATACTCTTACGAAAATTTGGTCTCCATTTAAGAATTTTTTTTTTAAATTTTTTAATAGCTAAGTTTTTCTAAAAATTACAAGTCAGCCATTGCTTCGGAGGGGAAAGAAGTGTGTACAGAGGACCTCATACACATACAGTGTCAGGACTTTGAAATAGCTGTGAACAACGGAGCCAACACCAGCCAAAAATCATTTACACTTTTACAGCTATGAATACATTTCAGCTAGAATGAAAATGCTAATACCGAACACTGATTTAAATTTACTTGCAAACAGTTTTCAGGGAATCTTAAATACTATTTAATTCCAGCTATTCTTTTCAAAAGTCCATTTTAATCTTTGGTTTATATGTCTTTTAAGTCTTCAAATAAATGTAGCACAGAGTATTTACTTACATCAAGAGATAGGAAACAAAATATAAAACATTCCAGTAACATAGAAAGTTGTAGAGCTACTTTTACAAGGACTGAGAACTGAGGATCATCATCATCACTCGGGGTGGCGGGGGGGAGAAAAAAGCAACTTTGCTGCAACATTTCTCTAAAGAAGGAATTCTTTAATACACAAATCCTATTATGAGACTCTTTTTTTATATGTACACATAATTTTACTCATATAATAAAGTCAGAGCCTATGACCATGCCAAACAGTGCTCCGCAGAAAATTATTAAAATATCTTTAGACAAGTCAAAACTACTAAGAGTCAATATTTACCTATTTCTACCCATTTAGGTTACTGTTGTGACAAAAAAAAAAAAAACCTTTGCTGTGCAACAGGAAACAAGAGATGATGTTAATGTAAGAACTAGTAAGAGCAGAAAAAAAAATATTGCATTCTATAGGTACTCTGACTAAAATGAAAAGTATAACTGATTATTTCCTTCTCTCAAATAAGATTAATGGTGTGTTTGGACTGCAATGTTTTGAAACACAAATAAGTTCTGAAAACTGTTCCCTAAAGTGGCCAACATTACAATGACGTTTAATAAATACACTAAAGGATTTCTGGCTTCTTCTATAAAAATCTGTCAAATCAAAATCAGTAATAAGAGAGATCTAACTGAAAATGTGGGATATTTGTGTACATGCACATTTCATTTGCCTAGGTAAACACACACACACAGTCTCAACCGAATAACTCAAACTTTGACACCTTCCAATGAGGAAATGTCTGCAATGACCCTAATGATCTACCAGGTGCGTTTGAAATTCAGTTTCAGAAGGACCAGGTTTCCCTGAAGTTCAAAATAAGCACGCTTTCATACCTAGAGAGCGCCTTTTTAATCCCATCTAAACTCTCGCAATTTTACTTAAAAATAAACATAGCAAATAGACATCTGTAAAATCAATGCACACAGTGTACTACTATAGAGAAAAACTTCTTTGTAGTCTAAAAGAAGCCAGCAAATGCTGCGTAAAAAATGATTCAAAACACAGGTCTTGAATTTACAGGTCTACACACCTTGACAGCAACAGCTTCATGAATACAGTTTGAAAAGCCATCATTCAGCGGCCACTAAAAGAAGGTTTCAGCCTTGACTCTTGATAAACATACATTCCAAACAAAGAGAAACTTTGCAACAAAAAGTAAAAGAAAAAGTATCATTCCACACAATAAACCCACATTTATAGTTTATGCAAACGGGGCAGTAAATACCCTCCTTCCTCTTTTAAAAAAAAAAAAAAAAAAGAATAACATGCTGGAGTTTGCTGTAGAGTGACTAGAGTCACTGTTTCTCCCAGGCTTACGAGCACAACGAGGGGATGCGCATTTCTGCAATTCTAACATTTGCGTGTCTAATACCAAGTAACCCAGCAAAAAGCCAAGACATTAAATTCTGTGATGGCATTTAGTTTCACGGATTCTCCTCTTGCCATACCTTCAAAAGTTTCCTGCCAACCAGCAAAAACACAAGTAACTAACTGTTCATGAGATTACACTACACTTACAGCTCTGTTGCTGTTTGAAACGTATTTTATTTTCTTTATAAAATAATGGGTAATCTTTAAAATTGATTTTAGATGGTTTGAGGCATTACACCAGAGAAATAATGAGCACTAATGTCAATGATATTGGACACAAATTCATTTTAGCTTTATTTCACGTCCAGTACAATTCTGCTAAGCCTTGAACTGCTAAAGCACTGTTATTAACTCGGCAGTAACCTAACACATGGAACAGCAAACAAAACTGATAAGAGTACAGACTGATCAGGACCTCAAGGCTACTGTCCTTTTTCTGCAGCTATAATTCAATTTCCAATTTTACTTTACATTGGACTCATTATTTCACAGTAATTTTCTCTTCTGCTTCATAGTGCCATCTGGAGGGGAAAGGAGTGAAGGGAAACCAAGGCGAAGAAATAGAAAGATGTTCATAAAACCAATCACACACACACATATATATGTTCACAAGTGGGGAAGGGACCAAACACTGAATGCATTCTGCAAACCATTTAAAACCATCCTAAAAGCAAATATATGAACACCTTTCACCCAGTCATACCCTTGAAGCATTTCTTCTTTCTTTGAATTAAAAAATAACTTCTGCTCCACCCCCCCATCTGAACCAACAGGTTAGATTGCTTTTTAATTGCATCCTTCAAGCAATCAAAATGAAAAGTAAATTCTGTGCTATCCGTAAGTGTTATGCTTTCCTGTTCAAAATGCTCCTCCTTCAAGGAAAGAACTATACATTTGTCACCAGATGTTACTAGTAGTATTAAGTGCAGGTATTGCAGTTGCTCTCCAGTGCTTTCGCTGTCCTGGGGTTGTACATCTAAAAAAACCAACCCAGATTCAGCTCCAAAGACTTTAAAAAAAAAAAAAAAAAAAAAAACCAAAAATACGAAATACATCTCAACAAATTAAAAAGTCAAGAGGAAAGGCGGCGTGTTATAATATTAATACTCAGATGTCTAAGCAGAGGCTGAACGCGTGCGCAGTTTGAACACAACCAGTAGCGCTCCCGGAGCTTCTCAAACAGTTTTATTACAGCCTGTGTCAGTGCGAAGCTGTGGTTACAGCGATGTAAATCAGTTCTCGCTGCCGTCGATAATGGAAGAGTCATGTCTTAGGGTGACAATTCCTATAAACTGACTGGGCATGCTTAAGAGAACAACAGACCTTCTACGCACGCCTAGAATAAGAACGAAAGGCTAAATCCTGCAAGCCTTGATCCCATCAGTAGTCATTACCTCTCGGAGATCTCACTCCTCTCGGCCAGATTGCTCAGATGCATAATGACTACTTATGTGATTAAGGGGGCTGCAGGATAAGGCTCTACATTTGAATTAGAGCTAATAAAATCATTTTTTATTCACGGCCATGTGAATCTTTGCTTGTAAGCTTTCAGTAAATGCTCGTGATCTCTAGACCTTTAAAGAAGCAGGGCCGAAACCCCTCGCTGTACAACACAACGAAATAATGTCATTTTTGAAGGAAATGCTAGATCGTATACGAGGGGTATTTCTCCTTCCCCGTGTTACAGCAAGAACATGTACGAAAGACAAAACATGTGTTTTGTCTTATTTGGACAAGGTCCAAAATCTGGTTTTCTTCAACGTGATTTTATTAGGTATATTATACACTGTTCTGCTGGAGGAGAACAACATATGGCTGAACAGTACAACTTAATCCTAACTAAAGATTTCCTGTATCTACTGTAACCTAATACAATGACAGATGCACGCTTGCATGCGTGGGGAAGGTTAACGCTCCGATTTTGTTTTTGACAAATCTACTCTGCCCGTTGACATCATGTCACGGGAGGAAGGGGAAGAAGAAAAACCAACCCCCAGGAGCCCAGAGGCAGGGGGTGACGGCCTGTGCTGCGGTGCCCTCCATTGAGCACCCAGCCCACAGCCAACGAAGCCCCAGTTTCCCCTTAAAAAACACCCGACTTTGTTTCCTCCTTCGTTTTTTATAAGGGGCCAAGCGGTGCTGAGAGCGAGCAACTGTGAAGCGACTGTCGGGCATCTGCTAAGGCACACGTTTAAGACAGGATTAAGCGACACGCGCCTGCCGGGCGTCATGCACTCACCAGATAGGAAATACCAGCGAGGCTCCATCAGAAGGAGACAGCCACCACTCGCCCGAGGAGATCCCACCTGCCCCTCGGCCGCCGACGCTCCTGCCCCAGCCCCGGCAAGATGGCGTCCGTCCCCTTTGGAGCCCGTCTCCTGCTTCCCACACCCCTGAGCGAGCCGCCCGTGGAGACACCTCCAGGAGGGAGTCCTCCCACCCTGCCCCGGCTCCTGCTTCTGGAACCGCGGTGGGGAAGGTAAGGAGGTGTGAGGAGGAGGGCCAAACGCCAGACACCCCCAGAGAACGGCTCTGCCTTAGGCAGCTGAGTTTTGGGTGCCTTGCTTGGCACCCAGGGAGCCCGAGGCACAGCCAGCCGGAGCAGCGACGCTGTGGGTGCCCTTTGCCTCCTATGGATCCAAGCGCCGCACTTCTCAAAACTCCTACTGCGTCTTCCACCCCGTCATAAACTGCATGACTGAAAACTAAGTGAAGACTAATCCTGTTTCCTAAACTACATAATTTTGGGGGATCCAACTGTATTCGATAAAAAAAGTGTCAGCGATTGAACTCAACTTCATTTGAAGCAGGTTTGTTAATTAGCTTTCTAATAAGCAAGCATGGATGATTTTCTATGAAGCTAATCTAAATCCTGAAGTTAAACCTGTGCAGCTAAAAAGGGATGAAAGCAGAGAAGATCGTACAGAACCTAGTATTATAAGATAGTGTTTTAATTTGGGCCTCCAATTTAAGAATAACCTTCTCCTGTGAATTTACAGACATCCTCAGAGGTCTGAGGATACCTACCAGGAAAAGCACATAATTTTCCTTATTCTTATGATGTAATCCATAATTGAAAAGGGGCTAGCTGACTTCCGTTAATGCAAATGGTCTCTTGAAATATTAAATTATGCCCAGACAAGAAGTGAGCTTTACAGCTCTTCATCACTCAGAGATAATAACCTGTAACACAAGCAGGTCTTACCCTGCATTCGCGCAGTAAAGCCAAATCAAAATGGGACTCCCATTTCCAGATCTTCCCCAAACTCTTGTGCTTTGCTTTAGCTTCCAACTGTCAGCCGAATTCTCACACGACTGCGGTCCGCATGGAAAGGCTTCACAAAGGCTCTAAGGAAGCACCTTGCCCCGTGCTAACTCATTCTGGAGCGACGCGTGAAGGAGGACAAGAGAACTCCGTTGCCATCCGCGTACCGGTAGTACGGAGCTCCCAGGGCCGGGAGCTGAACACCCGATTGCCCCCAGCCCTCGGCCCTTACCCCTCAGGCACGTGGCTCCTGCCCTGGCAGACACCACAGCAACCTGCTCACACAGCAGCGAGCACAGGGCACAAACGGAGACCGTGAAAGAGCTAAACTCCATTTCAGAGATAGCTTGGATCCCCATAACCTCACAAGGCACCCAGTGCACAGAGGGGCTCGGGTTCCTGCATCGCATGCGGGCATTTGAAAACGTTCCCTGCGAACCTCTCCCTTGACAGGGTCGCGTAGCCTCAAGTCCTGTTTCTTCCCACTGCCACAGAGAAACACCAGCGGGGCTTTGCGCTTGTGCAGGGCGACTGCCATCACTGCTGGGGCGAACGGAGCACTCGGCTGTGCAGTTCTGGGTCACACCACCCCATGCAACTCTTCGTGCCTCCTTTCCCACCCCCATTCTAATATACCAGGGAAGTCCTGCTTCCCCTGGCATTGCCACGCTCCAGAACATGCAGCATCCAGACCTAGAGCTTCAGTAAAATCAAGTGTGTGCATATATATATACACACACACACGCGCTTGTTAATGAGTCCCACAAATTCAATTTCAGAGAAGGAAATTATAACCTTTGGTTCAGACTCATCAAAAAAAGGAGAAAAAACACACCACGGCAGCCTAGCTGAGCCAGTAAAAAGATCCCTTCTGTAAAGAGCAGCAGCCGCACAGAGGTGCCAGCCAGCAGAGGGCAATGGTAGAGCACGTAAGGTGCCAAGCCAATTCATCACAGCACAACTCCCACCTCTGAAAATCCCGTCCAACTATGCCCCTGGGCTGAAAGCAAGCTGACACCTTTCTAAACAGCATCCAAGTTCGAACGTTTAAACTATTACTTTACAGAGATGCCTCTTTTCCCACTCCTGGACTAACAACAGCAAGGTAAAACGCTCCACATGATGTCGTTTTCTGCCGTCAGTACCCATTTAAGTTACAGATAGCCACAAAATTGGAGAGCGAGGATGTGTTTTAAGAGAGTCTACACCTCTCTGTTTTGCCTTCTGTAGCACAGACAGTGTTGTAAATATTTTTGATGCTGAAACGCTTTACCTTGTTGTTAGATCGGCCTCTTTCCCATTTTAAAATGAGAGTGATTCTGGAAACGCACCACTCACTCCACGGGACAGCACAGCTAAGCTAGAACTGCTCAGACCCAGGGACCTGAACTACCATCCCTTCAGCTGACCATTAGTATTATTGCCTCTAGAAGTGATGTCACACCGTTTCCCTGTCTGTCTTTCCTGGGGTGCAGAAAAAAAACCTGATCCTTTTCTGCTTTCCCCCTCTCACATGCCTTCAACCAGTATTTACTGGCAATCCTTTCGGCCACAGATCCTATATAACTGTACGCAGAATATGATTCCTGCGGTATTGAGCTCTCCCTGCCTTCATCTCTTAAGCCTAACAAATATATCTCAGGACCAATGATTTGCTGTCTGTTAGGGAGGCTTTTGATTGTAATACACTGACTGGAAAAACAGTGGGTCTAATATTCCGCTACCCACTGACCCCAAGGCTTAAAGCCTACTTAAGTGATTTGCTTTTTTTCCCTTTGCTTATGCAGTTCTGATTCATGGAAACATTGATACTGAAAGAAGATGAATAGCCTCTACTCACAGTGTTTCACCACGCTCTTACCCCAGGCAGTGGCTAAAGAGAGCCTGCAAACGCACGGACAATTCCTGCCCCAGCAGCTGCGAGCAGCCTGCTCTCACACCAGCAGTGCCAGGGTACTACGAGAACGGCAGAGAAAACGGAGAATTACACCAACGGGGTCTCTGCCGCTGCAGAAGGTGACATGGTTACAGCAGCAGGACTGAGGGATGCGGTACTGAAGCTCGTACAGTACTCCCTTGTAACGCAGGTCAGACTCTAGCTAAGCCTGATGAATGATTTTATACAGATTGCAGCGTACTGAAAATGGTCACAGCTGCTAGAGCTTGTTTATGTTAGTGGGACTGGTAAACAAAGTAATTGGCATTATAGGAAATATCTGTGTTAGATCTCGCTGCAGAATTTTCCCAGGCTCCCGGGGGGTTTAGCCCACAAAGACACTGATTTCCCATGAACATAAGAGGGAGAGAAGTCTGCTTTTTTGTATGAGAATATCTGGCTCGTTCTTGAAAGCTAGAAATAGACATCATGATCTCCCAACCTTAGTACACAATTGCACAGTGACATAAACCCAGAACTATTATTTATAAGCAATGCAATGAAACACAATGGAAAAGCCCCAGGTGAAGTTTCATTATAACCAACAGAGCTGAAGTCACATGTACAAAATATGACTCTGCAAATAAAAAATAAACCCAAATGTGTAACATGTACAGATGACCACACGGTGGCTCTCAAGCACCAGAGATGAGCTATTTTAAACCAGAAAATTGGACATCATAAAAATGCCACCATCTCTAAGGATAGGCTGTACGTACTTTTCCAGGAATTCTTGCAGACCCTGCCGGCGATGGTCCACGTGATGAGGATTGTTCATATTGAAAAAGGGAGTTTTAGATGGCAGTTCAGGTAGCTGTCTTTATAAACAAGAAGCAAAACACACAGTTAAAACCGAATCTGAAACAGTGGAGAAAAATGCAATAAGCAAATGCCAACCCCGAGCATGTGAAAATCACGGGCCACGTTCCAGAAGCTCATGAAATCAAACTTGGGAACACAAGCTCGGGAAACTGGAGGGCTTCTCACATACCTCAAAGGGAAAAATAAATTAATCTGATTTTTCTGGTCTAGTTGTTAAGCCTGCGTGCCATGTCTGGCTGGGTCTGTGATGGTCCTTGCAGAATCTAAGCACATCCTAAAGACACAGAGAGGAGGGAGGTACGTACACCTACGCTAGATTGCTATTTCTGCGACCTATGCATAGCAAAAGGAAACGCAGATCAAATTTGTTACAAATTACAGGTGGGCTCACCACACAAAGGCTATCAGTACAAACCACATTCTTCTGGGTTTAAAGCAGAGAAAATGCCTTGTACAGAATAAATTTGTGCTACTAAAACACAGGACGCTTTCCAGCTCTGACTTCTGTAGTTCTCAGAATTAAGATGAAACAATCCTCTCCTTCCATGATTGACAGATTATTAAATAGCCATAAAGTTGCTCACATAAGCACTGCATTGCTCTGAAGCCTCTGCCGAAGCCAAACAAATTCTCGAAAGCGTCGTCTAACACAAGACGTTTTCCTTGTAAAGCACATGCTGTTTGTCTGTTGGGAAATAAAAAACATTTTACTTTGTAAATCAGCTTAGGTTAAAGTACAGGCATGGTATTAAAAACACATCCAAGATGCTAATCCCTGAGACACCAATGGAAAGCTTGACAATAATTCAGTTTAAGTTAAGGACTGTGCTTTATCTCAGACAGGACTGGTGACAGTTTCTACTGCTTCTCAGGAAACCATTTTTCATAGCTTTCTTTCTTTTTAAAAGCAAGAGATCTCGATTATGGTAAAACTTGCAGTAACAGGAAAAAAGATCTCAGAAAAAAATTTCAGCAGATAATGGCAATCTTTGCAGGGAGGCGGGGGGAGCAATCATGTTTAGCTATTCTAGTTATAATCCTGCTAACAGTAAGCTACATAGAGTTCTTCCAGTGTGCAATCCTACTTAGATCAAATCAAAGAAACCAATGTGACTGCTCTCCACAAGTACCAGCATTTGGAAATTTTCCCACAGACCACTATTAGTCTACAAGAAAAACACCAATTCATCAAAAGAGAAACAATTCACAGAAATTAAATGCTTTTGCCAAATTTTCCTGTGGAGCATAGATGTTTAGATGAAACCCCACCTGCCAGACAGTACTCCATTACAAATCCGCCTGCAGTCCAACCCACCCTCAATCACTTGCCAGGAGCCACAACTCCTAGACAACCACATGATGCAGACTGTAGAAGGCACCAAGATGCCAGCTTTCTGGATGAGTATCCAGGATACCTCACGGTTTAAGAGGCCAAATGCTCTAGGAGCTGGACAGAAGGGGAACCCAGCTGGTCTAAGAGCCTGGCAGACCCAAGATTTTTGAATCCATTGAGAAGCCTGGATGGTAGGACTGATCTACAGACTCTGCCTCTGAAAGCCCTGGTGGGAAGCGGAGCTGATGCTGATCATCTTCAGAGATGCCCAGTGCTGAATCACATAACTCTGGGTCTAAATGACATCACCCCAGCTTAGCAGTCGCTGAGAAAGCCAGTAATATATGCCTATTCAGAAGCACCGATGCCCCTGAAACAGTAATACAGCACCCACCCCACCACATCTACAGAATTTCTGTTTACCAGAAGTCAAATATAGTTGCTTTGGAACCAGTACTTAAACCACGCTGCAAAATGTAAACATTTCACAGCGCGGATTGCCACACTGGAGAGAAGTACTTGTCACCATGGACATTTAATAAGCCATCATTTGACTGCTTACTCTTACGAGGCTGAATGCTTAACTTTCCCACACAGGAAGGAAATGCTTTCTGTCTTGTGCCAAGTGTTAACCACGTGGTCTTGAGTTCTTCACTTGATACTCGAATCACTTCACAAATTTTCTTTTTTTCTTTCTTTCTTTTTTTTTTTTTTTTTTTTTTACATTGCAATTAAAATCCCTGGATCTAGATTTGGGAAATTAGAATATTTCCTTCAGTATGTCACCAAGAAGAATAATCAACAAAATAAAATTACATATAAGGCTGATTTCAGACAGAAGAGAACCAAAATTCTAAGTGCACTCCCATTAACATATGATAGACTACAATCACAAACCCAAATGTAGTTACTTGACACATCCAAGCACCACTAAACTAGCATAATATGAACGTCAAGGTACATTGAAAACAACCACACTGCAGCAACCAAATAACCTGGTAAAAAGAAGAACTCAGGAGAATTTAATGTACAAATAACCAGATAATTACTTGAAAAGAAAAATTGTTTTCCCATGAGTACCTGAACACCAAACTTCTTCTATAATGGTAAGACACCACTATGACAATCTTCTAGTTGATAAGCTAAGAATAGTCTCTGTGGCAAGACACTGTGGAGTGCACATGTGAAAAAGAATACCAGAGAATACCAGGTTCACCTCCCAGCTCTGCCACAGACCTTCTGCACAGCCTTTGGCCAACCCATCTTACCTGTTCCACTGCATCTCAGTCATTAAAAGGAAAATAGTATCCTCCAGCTTCCCAGAAGTGATGTAAAGAAATTCCATTAATACCCCAAAGAGAATCCTGGCTTGGACAGAAATGGCAATAAAAGCCCAAAGAATCTCCCTTGATGTTTTTTTATACTTACGTGAATAAATATCTCATAGTCTATGTAAGAATGCCATGAGTCTTCTTTTTGTGTCCTGGGGTCTCGCACCAAGACAGTTACAAATTCCTGCAAATGCATAATAAAAATCAAGCAATTAATTTCAGAAGACAAAAGGAGCCTGAAAGACTCTCTTGATTGCTCTGCTGTTCCACAAACTACTGTGCTCAGATTAAAAGCTGAACTGCTGTTTTACTGCATTTTGCAACCCTATAAAAGGAGAAGCAAAAAGCAATGAATCATCTGAGCTGCACCACATGTTCGGGAAATTCCTTGCCAAACTGCTAGCTGAAAAGGAGTATTTAAGATTTAAGTAATACTGTGAAATACATGTTTCATGCATGGGAGATTTGGTGATTTCAGCAGCTACAAACTAAAAACCTAACATTCGAAGTCACACATGTAAGAGAGAACTAGCTTGGTATTTTAGGCTTTTCCCACCCCTCTATAGTTAATATTCACAAAGAATGTATTACAAACCTGCTCCATGTACCCAATACATACCTATAGCATTTTATTTGCTCTTAAATTTCTTTGTCATTGTACCTATACTTTTTTTGTATTTATACCCATTGATTTCAGGGATCTGAGGTAAGTGCTCGGTACCTCCTCACGGAAATGAAAAACTGCCTTTTTTCTATGCCCCGAGTAACTCGCTCCAGCACAGTGCAAAAGGATGTACCACTATAAATTGCCCCAGACACAGATTCAACACAGGGAATTCAAGGTCTCAAGCCCAGCGTCCCAGATGCTGTGTGGAAGGAGATGAATCCTCCTCTGCCACAGATGCTTCTTGATACACCAGGAGCTGAAGCCATGAAGCACACCTGAGGATGCAGGACCTGGGCACTGCTATCCCAGTCTGCCCATCAACCCACCCGAGGAAGCAACACAGCCACCCTGCAGAGCATAATTCCACCCCCGCCCCCCCCCAAAAAGGGGGGGGGGGGGGCAACGATATAGAGTATTTGTCACATATAGTGTATTTCTTTTTAATTCCTACATTTGTACAATAGTTTAGAGGGGTCCCGAAGGAGTGAGAGGCGCGTGTGGGCATCACTGTCACCTAACTGGGTAGCACTAACAGGAATTGGAAGAGGTTGAAGAGTTACATGCTTCCAAGTACCCTTAGCTAATGACCATGTGCAAACTTGTACCGTGCTTAAAAAAAGAAAACCAAAAAACCTGGTAAATCTGTATGTTCATACTGCAATGGAAAAGGTTTCTTTGAAACACAAAGGTTGAAAACGTGCCTCATGACCTGCTATTTCCCAAGTAAGAGAATAGGCTGCCCTACTTCAGTTGCTTAAATGAGCTATTCACCCAAAGAGCTAAGCCAACCACTTAAACAATGATGCAGTTAAAGAAAACCATCTAATTTTAAGCTGTAGCTATATCTTCCTGAGAGGAAGGCAACACAGATGTCCAGGTACAGTAATCGACATGACAGTGTCTCTGGTAAATAACATGCTTTTTTAGTGTGACTTTGCATAAATCAAGAAATCTTGAACTAGAAAGCTCTCAAAATGTGTCTCTGTGCCCAAACCACAGATGTCAGAAACAAAACCTTTACTTTTCAGCCAAGTCTTCTCACCCCACCACACACACTTCAGCATGCCACCAGCAGCAACCTTCAACAGACTGACAGGAGTACAAGGACAGCCTTGGATGGAAAAAGTTGGTTTTTTTTTTTCCTGAACAGTCATTGCACTCTGTACATGGCAGGGAAGCACTCATGGTGGGAATAAATAATTTACTGATTTCCAGTAAATCAGTGGCCCGATGGCTGGATACAGCCCACGGCTTTCTCTCACAGCCAAGCTCCTAGTCACAGGGGTGTTTTTCTACATGACTGCTGGATATCCTTTTGGAGCATGTCACGAGCACCTTGCCAAAGAAAGCCCGTTTGAAAGGCTTCCACCAACTCCGACGCTTCTTTCCTCACCGAAGAGCGCCGAAGGCCCAATTCTCCTCTGCAGCTTTTTAACCCCACGTCAACGCGGCACAAGAGGAACAAATGAACAGAGTTGTAATCACTTCTAGCAGCTGAGGATCATGCCTTTGCTTTTACGAAAACACTAGCGGGAGACATGAGGAAGTTATTCCCCCTCCTCAGCAATGTGCTGAACAAAGGAGAGGAAACCATTTTTTGATCTTTTTTTCCCACCTGCCTCACTGTCTATCATATTTAGCATACATATATAGACATAGCATACTTTTGGACCCACTAGTAACATCTTTTCATATCCATGGTCTTACGTTCTCCCAAGTTTTTTGTCTTTCCCAGCCTCCTATTTCCCCGTGTCCGACTCTTCCCCAGAGCTGCAACCACTTCTAAACACACTGTCTTTCCTCTCCTGAGCACTGAATGCATCGGTCCTGCAAGTAGAAGAAGAGGAATTCCACCAGGAAGCTTCAAATGGGACACTGCTCTCCTCTTCCCTTCAACTGCGGCAGTCCAGAAGTCACAACTGCAGGCAGCCTGCTCATAACCTAGCCTCGGTCCCCCTCCTCTCATCCACTGCCTTCCCACTGCCCTCCCTTTTGTCCAGGTTCCCCAAATTACTTCATTTCCAAGTAACCTTCTATAAGCCTCTCCTTTGTACAGAATCAAAATAACCTTTGAAGTAAAACGCTTCTTTCAACCTCTATTATACCAAAGTATTATGATTAAAAGTGACTCCTCGATATGCGGTGGGTGAGCTACAGGTTACCTTGCAAATCGTTGCAGACAACATGATCTACACAGAATGCTCTGTACGCTTTTAATTTGCAGTTAAATAACCACAGAGTTTCAACTGATACATATATAGATATATACTGTGGAAGTCAAGCACCCTTCAGGCTCTGCCTAGAGAAGAAAGCAGACCTGCTGTACACGCTGTGGCCGGCGGGTGTCTAGGCAGTATCTCACTGAGCCAAGACTAAAAATGATCTGCGGCACAGTAGAGCACCTCAGCAAACTGCAGCCTTCACCCAGTCAGTGTCAGCTTCAATTTGAAACACCAGGATTTTGGCAGAAGACTGGGTGGTTTTTTGTTTTGGTTTTGGGGGTTTTTTGTTTGGTTGGTTTTGGTTTGGTTTTTTCTTCTTTTATTTACCAAAGAATACAGAGGCTGAGTTCAAAATGAAGCAAGATAAATATTAAGCAACTAGAAGACAAAACCAAAAATGTACAGCCTTTCTCAAGATCTATGGTTACTTCCCCTATAAACATCTTGAATCCAGGAAGCGTTAATCCCAATTCCCATTAGCTTCTGCTCTCTGAAACGCTGGCATAGCACGCGTAGAGTATCCCTTCTCTTTTGACCTTTAAGCCTTCTCCAGGATACAAGACCCCACTGGGACAACAATATTGATTCAATCAAAGCAGCCCTGACTGTCCGTATAGATGCAAATTCGCTGCCAGAAAAGGTGCTTATGCTACCCCGTCCCTATAAAAGCAGGCTTGTAAAGGCCAATGTTCACATATAGGCTATGTTAGGGTCCAAGCAGAGTTAGGTGGCAGAATACCCCTCTGGGAGATTGCTGTGGTATGCTCAGTCCATCCTGCATTCACTGGTCACCAACAGTCACCAGATTACAGCAGTTTTGGGTAATAATTGCCTTTCTCCTTTGTCCCATCTTGCTGTAAAAATTAGACATGTCTGTTGAGGGTATCCAATCTTCAAGCAATGCACTGTTTACCTACGGGAGGTGAGGCTGACCCCCTCCTCCCACAGCCCACATGAAGACTAACTTCGTCTTTTGTCACAAGACCGCGCGGCGGCCCAGCCGTATCACCCGGGAAGCAGAGCCCAAAGAGGGTCACGGCTTCAGGGACTTTTTACTTTCATCAGCTGTAATCCTTTTCAAGGTGTCATCTTCCCTCCCACCCAGTTCTTGTTTTTTCCAGAATTGCATTTCTAGCTATTATGCCACATTATATACACTTTCTCGCTTGTATTGTGGGTTTTTTTGGTTTGGTTTTTGTTTTTTAATTGAGGGGCACAAGACATACATGTCTATTACACACTCAAGAACAATATGTTTCCTGTAATGCCTAAGTGCAACAATTCCCTCAAAACCAGAACTTAATGTTAACAGTTCAAAGTGTCCAAGCTTGGTTGTGGAGGCCTATTGCATTGGGAATGCTTTAGACTCAAGAGTCCAGCTGCTGGAGAAAGTGGCATCACCATTTATTCCTTCTCCCTGAAAACTGCTAAATTCATAAGCAAAACATTTCCTATCCAAACTGCTACGACTGTAGCTTTGCTATGGATCCCAGTAGCCATGCTGGCCCAAACATCCTCATGAAGAACTTCAAACCTGCCCCAAAAGTAGTCATAAGTACTACAAAAAATAGTCATGCTACTTAACAAGCAGGAACTTCCCTGGCTGGATGTGCCTTTTAATTCCTGGTTAAATAGCTGCAATTTCTGTGCCAGTGACATTTTGCTACCCTGTCCTCAAGGCCTAGAGCAGTCCAAGCAGTTAGGGTCACACATAAATGACAAAATGGCCAAAGCGACCGTCAAGTCTGGTTTATGCCTATTCCCTCACGGGTGCAGTCCTGTGCAAAGAGCACGAGTGCTGACAGCAGAGGAAAAGGGCAGCACTGAGGTCGTGTAGACACAAGCACTGAAAACTGCAACGTTCCCGTTTGGATTTGCCTCAATAGGAAGAACACACCATAAAAGCAGCTGAAGCAAACGCAAGGAGTCTTCCTTCCTCCCTCCCTCCCCCTCTTTTCTCCTGTTGGAAATATTTCTGCACAATGCAGTGGATTGCTCAGAGACAAGGATAAGCCAGCAGCTCTACTACATAAAATTTTGACCACAAAAACTGTGCTTCTGGTAAGTCTGTTTTTAACATTTTCCTATTAGGAAAATAGGAGATCTGACACTGAAACATCTATTTTTAATACGCAAAAAAAAAATCTACCACAAGGAGGAGGAACAAAAATAATCTTGCATTGGATAATTACTTGCTTCATTCATTCCAGCTGCATTTTAATTCAAATCTCTCTGCTCAGGACCATATCAGGTGATACCCTCATGCTCCGTGGTGCCACTGTTACACATCTGATTAGTCAATAACCCCCAAAGAGTCATTTTCCACAAAGCTTCCAAGAAAAAAAGTTTCCCATCAGGTCGCCTATTAGTAAAAGGATCAACCGCGAAGGACATGAGGCTTTTCACGCCAGGAGCATTGGCATCTTCACTCTACGCATGCTGAGTATTAAGGCTGATAAGAGTCTAACAGTCGAGGCAAATCATTTGTTGAAACTTCTAACATTCATTAGGATGGAGCAAAAGAGAATGTGCAAGTCTGATTCCTGTGGTCCACGCATCTACCTGTTCAGGCCCAGCTCCAACCATTACGTCCTACAAAACTCCTGATGTGTGGTGGAGAGAAGATGGAAATCCAGCTCCCTCTCTCCTATATCAGTGTCTGAGCCCCTT
Organism: Phaethon lepturus; assembly: GCF_000687285.1. Lineage (NCBI taxonomy): Eukaryota > Metazoa > Chordata > Aves > Phaethontiformes > Phaethontidae > Phaethon > Phaethon lepturus. Next base: position 16,264 of record NW_010551178.1, on the reverse strand, counting down.
ATGCAGAGTCATTTAATCTTCTCCGTGATCCAGTGACTATTTGATTCTTCCAACAATCTTTAACAGAAGGAACTGGCACTGCATCAGTCCAGAACATTCTGTAGCCTGGCACTTAAAGCATGAAGAATACAACCAATCCTTCCTGGCCCAGGTGAATCTTAATGAAATTCAATCCACAACCACCAGAGTAGAATCCTTTTTTATTAAAGCTTAGACATGACTTACTTGTTTTTCATGTTTTGGAGTCATCTTCACTGGTTTGTATTAAAATAAAAATCAACCTGAAAAAGAAAAAAAAACAACAGACATCAGATTGGCATTTAGTAACTATTTGAAAGTCATTATTGCTTTTTCTAGGCATTAGTAGACAGTGGAAAGAAAGAACCATATTCAGTGCCAGACAGGTAGGCAGACAGGTAGGCAGACAGGTAGGCAGACAGGTAGGCAGCTGCCAGAAAGCATGTTTCAATTAACTATATCGAAGAACTCATTAATTTTTTTAAAAATCCCATTTTAGGAGCACTGGGTTAGCCCGGTCTGGGGATATGCGTCATACATGACAGTCCATTGATGCCTGTGCATCTCCAGAAGCCAGTGATTTTCTCCACTGCCCCGAGAGCCGCCCCAGGGCTCACCCTTGCACCCACCTCCCAACAGCTCCGCACAGCCAGCACCCCCAGCGCGCAAGCACAGCCGGGGCAGCGCTGCCCGTGCCTTGCTCCCAGGCACAGGTCTGCGGGACTGCGGCTGAGGTCCAGGAGACGCTAAAACACCTGAATCAGCAGAATCAAAAGCCGCCCTCAACCATTTCTCTGAAACGGAGATGAGCGGAGAGACAAACTGTTGGGATCCTGCAGGCTAGCGAAAACCCCGGTTAAATTTCACAGCGTCCGTGGTTTTAAAACCGCCATGGGGGGAAGCATATAATTAGAGCAAATCAAAACATCCCGTCATTAACTTATGTTTTCAATCAACTCTTTCACTAGAAATTCCGATAAATTTTTTAACGACCGCTGCAGTCCCGTAAAACCAGCTGGTTTGCCGAGGACAGGCACCCACACGGGAAGCGCGGGACGGCTGGACTCAGCTGCTAGCGTGCGTACACACGCCCGCCTGTACACGGGGAAAAAGGATTTGCAGTTCTCCTTTCCCCTTTACCTCTCCCACAGGCCATCCAGCCACCGCCAGCTAACATCCACATTGACCCCCAGCTACAAAAACATCCTACTGCCTCCTCTTTCCAAACCGAGAGGACCCAAGCAGGATCCCTCCTTCACCCCAAAGCATGGCTCACTACAGTGGCCACCACGGTCGGGATGGATGCCACTCAAGCAAGGGAAGCTGAGCAAAATCTTCTCCTGCATCTCTCTGGGCAGGCACCTTGCGTCGGATAAGGTGGATCTGCAGCTGGCTTAGGCAATCCTGGCTGCAAAACGGTCACACGTGACTGGGGAAGAGATACGGCTATGTTTTTGGAGGTGGTGTGCTAAGGTGCAGCGATACAGAGCTTGGAGCTGCTCTTGTTATCACAGAATCATTAAGGTTGGAAAAGACCTTCAAGATCATCAAGTCCAACCATCAACCCAACACCACCATGCCCACTAAACCATGTCCTGAAGTGCCACGTCCACACGCTTTTTCAACACTTCCAGTGACGGTGACTTATTTGACAACTCAGTAAAGAAATTTTTCCCCTATATCCAGTCTAAAATCCAGTCTAAACCTTCCCTGGCGCAACTCGAGGCCATTTCCTCTTGTTCCATCGCTAGGTACTTGGGAGAAGAGACCAACACCCACCTCACCACAACCCCCTGTCAGGTAGCTGTAGAGAGCGATAAGGTCTCCCCTCAGCCTCCTCTTCTGCAGGCTGAACACCCCCAGCTCCCTCAGCCGCTCCTCATAAGACTTGTGCTCCAGACCCCTCACCAGCTTCGTTGCCCTTCTCTGGACACGCTCCAGCAGCTCAGTGCCTTTCTTGTAGTGAGGGGCCCAAAACTGAACTATATATTTAAGACAAAGTCAGCTAAGGATTCCTCGACACCCTGCCCCTTCCCAATGCCTCTTAAAAACATGCCTAACTTTCAAAATACAACTCCACCTATTTTAATAAAACAAAGCACAAAGAAAAGCACATACATAGTTCTATTACAAAATAATTTCCTGGCCAAACACACATCTTTGTCAAATTTCTATAGGATGTTACATCAAAATAGGATATTCTGCCTCCAAACAGAGGGGTCCATACATAGGTTTTCAGACATCTTAAATGACGCCGTCGGTACGGTTCCAGTCTCCATAAGGATAAGGCCACCATTTCATTTCTGTAGCTAGAACGGGGCCGCTAAAAGCACGGAGCAATATTGAAAACACACTCCCAACATATTTCCTTTTTTTATTCAATGTATTTATGCCTAACTGCCATATACGCTCCGGGCTGAAGGTGCGGAAGAGCTCTCGGACACTTCGTGCTGCCCCGGCTCAGCTCCGCAAGGGAGGGCAAGAATCTGGCTCCGCAGTTAGAACCGCTGGTAGGACAGAAGTATGTTCGGAGCCTTCCTTTTGGTGGAGATAAACGGTTTTTACCTCTCAGGAGAGCGTAAGCCCACACCACAGAAAACACTGTGCAGGGCTTGGGCTGTTAGAAGAAGATTTTGCCTGCTACCTCTCCCCATTGGGTGCAGGGGTAGACCCATATAGTTTTGGGTTGTGTGTCCCCCCCCCCTTCTGCTCTGGTTGAACGTGTTGGGGTTTTTTGGGGTTTTTTTGGGTTGTTTTTTTTTTTTTCTTAAACAGCAATTTGATTTTTTTCCCTGGCTATATATCTTTATTCTACCAGATTCTGCAGATTCTTTATCTCCTGTCTCAACTGATTTGAGTAAGAAATTACACAAGCCCAAAATATCTCATTCCTGACACTGTTAGTGAATGACAGGGCTCAAATAACACATTTCATTTTGTCGTCTGTTTTTTTAATGACCGAGTTATGTGCTGGTGCAGGTTTTATATTTTAAATATTGAAAGACCAAATTAATATTTCAGCACAAAAACCTTCCTAAAATATTTAAAATACATCATTTTTTCATCAAGTAATTGGGGGGGGGGGG
>NW_010551178.1:0-13129 GCF_000687285.1 Phaethon lepturus | reverse complement strand
GAAGAAATGCAGGCCCACCAAAGCTACTTTTCCCACTGATTTCAGCAAGTCTGAGATAGCTCCAGTCACACTGTAGCCACTTACAAACATACCAAATGCAGTATTCTGTCCAGTAGCAAGACATATTTTGGGACTTCTTTAACACATGTAGAAGCCACTGAAGCAAAACAGTTCAACTGTCTGCTTAAGAAGATATCTTTTTATCTTTAGAAAAAACCCTACCCAAAATGCCAGGGATGGAGGGAAGCAGCTTTCAAAAGACAAACTGAAGGTTGCTGGTCTTTTTACTCATTAAAAAACCCAAAGCTTCCCCTGAGAAAGAAATGAATCAGTGCTGGGAAAAAGAATCAAAAAAGGCTGTGGTGGATCTGTAGTTTTGATAAAATGCTTTCTGCTGTGACTGGAAAAACACCCATTGCTTTGAGTAAGTTTTTGTTCTGCTTCTGATCTATTATCAGTTTGAAGACTTTTTTTTTTTAATTAGTTTCATATACTTAATATAACACCTGCTCCTTGCAGTACATATTCTTGATGGTTCTTAATTATATAACCAATGAAACTGCCAGGGAATGGCTCCGCAACTGGCAACAACCACCACCCAAAAGCAAGAGACTTATGTAGGATGACTTGCCATACCTCCTGTAGCCTGGGGGGAAAAAAAAAAAATCAAAGGAAAAAAAACCCCAAACCCACGTACTGCAGTGCTTTTCTTAGGGATAACAGATAAACTGCAGTGCTGCTCTTAAGGATAACACAAAAATACTATTAAGTATTATATTTCATATTTTAGAGTTGATTTTATATTTTAACATCTAAATTAAAACGTATTATTTAATATTACTAGGGGAATATGCTTTTATCATGTAAGTAGATTGCTCTTAAAGGAAGAAGTAACTCCTCCCCTGCATTCCCAAACCAAAGGATGAAAACTCAAGCAGTACTGCAGGCAAAAACCATGACAACTTGCTCTAAGAACAGCACAAACAAATGTGAGCGTTACCTCACTAGTAACAGCCGTGTTTAATTGCATTGAAATTTTACCATTTCACTCATTGCTGGGCAGTGGCCTTTGCAATGGTCTTGCCTGCTCTGGGATTGCTCACAAATTCCACGCAGCCATAATAAGCAATAAGCCTTGATCTTCAGCTCAAGAATTATCCATCCACCCACCTTTGGTTATTTCTAAACAGATAACTAAACGACCACCTTCAAGCTTTTATGGGGAAGAGCGATTTATTTTTAGACCTTGGTGATGGTTGAAAGTCCTATCCAGTCACAAGCAAAGACCTCAGCTGCACTTTCACGGTTGTTCCCATCATCAGTATCAAATGAAACTTTCATTCAGGGCTTCAATGTGACCGAGAGAGAGAGAGATCACAATTAAATCTCTAAATACTTGAAGATCTTTCCTGCATTTTACATTTTGCTTACCTTAACACTCAAAGAAACGTCATAAGAATTTTAATCTACACCCTACAGAAAGTTCAGCTGCATCCGTACATGGAGTTCACTTTCGCAGAACATGCCTGCATGCACCTGACCGCACTATGTTCCCGAAACGCAAGTTTTCCATATGGATTTGTAAAGAAAATGCATATGCAGGGGGTGACGGTCGGAGAGGGAGGATATGAAGAACAGAGCTGTAATAAAAGAAGATGCTAGCTCTGGATAGTTCAAAAAAAGACTATAAATAAACTCAATAATCCCATGCTAAAACATAAGTAGTACTTAGATTTGGGATAGGATAATGCAAATTTCTTTTGAGGAGCATTTATTGTATTTGCAGAAGCTTCAGGCTCTAGACTAATTCTGAAAGGTCAGTCGCTGGCAGGGAGAGTCACCGCTCAGGAAAGAGCATCTCCTGCACGGAGTAGAGGACCTGAGATGCCTGTGCCACTGCTCTTGCAAGGGAGTAGAAAATGGAGGAGCTAAATCCTCACTTCGTACTAACCCACAGCTAGTCAGAAGCATGGATGAAATATTATTATAGGTTTCAAATGAAAGGGTAACAAGTGGGAGAAAGCAACATTAACTTGTTTATGAAACTGTGTGAAATCATAAGACCAGCAATACTGTATACGTTGATGGAAAAGTCCATCCAGTCCAGCAGTGACTTAGACGGTAACTCATACTGGAACCTCAGAGTATAAGAAACAAGCAAAATTTTGAGTGCTTATTCCCCAGTTTTGAAGAAAATAATGTGAAAACTATATATAGGTAGCATAAATTTATATACATAAAATGTACCATTCTGTGATGCCAAACTGACCACATCATAACGTAGCCTGGCATGTACAGGAACTGGGTACATGGCCATCACAGAACTACTGCTCTTGTTGATGGGAAAAATCTTATTCAAATGCTGTTCCCCAAGCAGGGACTTCCAGTCAATCCTGAGTAACTCAGCCTCAGCATAAGCTGATGCCTTCTACTTTACCTGGTCCAGTTTAACACCTAGGGTCAACCCAACTGCGCGCATCATAGGAGTCATGAGTTCCCTTCTGTCCATCACTGTCCACGAACAGGATGGTGAGGATTGTAACTCTAGACCATGCAGGTCACAGAGCATCCTTCCTTCTTTCATCTACCTGCTGGTTCTCCACCTCGCCTTCCCTCAGCAAATCACTGTAAGGGTCTGCTCGTCAGAAGTGACAGGACTATGAAAGACATCAGCATTTTCATCTAAACTCTGCTCAGCACTCAGGTGTCTGCAGACTGCTTAGTGAAGTCAACAGAATGACGTACGCCTTGAGCGAATCCATCTCACCTTCCAGGCTCGAGGTACTCGTTTCATCAGTGTTGCATTACAGTAGCAGCAGAATCACTTCGCTGCTGAGTGGGAAACAAGCACCCTGTCTAAACTGCTTTTAAAAGAACAAGAGCTTACCAAACCACCGACAGAATTCACACACCTTCCCTCCAACCGCAGCGCAACGTAGAAACGCACTGCCAGAAAGCATGCCTCTGCGGCTGCACTCGAAATTCTGACCTCCAGCCACCGCTGCCAAGATGCTTAGATAACTACTCTCTTCCTACAGGATTTCAGTCCATTTTGTTGCTAAATGCTTGTTTATAGCCACCAGGTATAAGACACGTCCTCTTTAAACACTATGTTATCATTTTTCCCCAATCAGCCACCCCCTTGTGCTGTAATCTTCCTAGCTATTAAGCCCTATTTTATCAAAATAATTAATTAGGTCCCTTAAAAAAAAAAAAAAACTATCAAAGAAATTTCCATTTATTTCAGAGGAACTTGAGAATCAAAGAGTTAATCAAGCATAGAAATTTCTCCCTCACCTCCAAAATTCATTACATGGATTACAGTGTCGGGTGTGGGTCACAGATTTCCAATTACAGTGGTATTATACCACGCTTTGAATTACATCAACTTAATACCATATTGCTGGACAGCAGCATGACACACGCGCCAACCCCCTCTGAATCCTCTAAAACCCTAAGGATAAACAAGGAAGAGGTACTAAGAAATTTGTTCACAATAGGAAAGAACATTGGATGTTTCTTCATTCTCCTTGTTTGGGTTTGGGAGTTTTTTTGGCCAGTCTCAAATTGCGGACATATGCTCAACCAAAGGACTTCATGTATATTCTGCAGTTTTGGTGGGTTGCTGATCCCAGACCAACTATTACTTTGGTTTTCTCACATCAGAAAATGCCGGTAAGGCTAACGCTGACAGCTTGGGCTTTTAGGCAATGGCTACGGAATGGTAACTGTGGGTCAAAACACTGAAAGAACAGTATGTGCCAGTCTTTGCCACGGTAATTAGTTGTGACTCAGGGCTGATGCTTGTCACAGCTTCTGCAGACAATGCAGGGACCGCTCAAAACTGTCCTCCGGCTCCAGCATCCTCCAGGCAGCCTGTCAGGCTGGTCTGGCATGTGAGCCTGCCTTCACTACTCTTTCCAAATATTACGGTGCATAATAAGCAGCTTAAACTACACTAAATGATTTTGTAGCGTAAATAATTGCAGGTTTTGTTGCTAGGGCATGATTTTCAGAAGGCCAACAAAGAGATAAGGGAGGCTTTGAAGGGAAGCATTGGTGACCTCCAAGATAAAGTTCCAGCAAGCATGCTTGCTCCAGAGGACTTTTGAGATCCCTTGCGCTAGGAGAAACCAATTTCAGAAGCAGCAGCAACCTTGGTCATCTAGCAAATTCAATCATCTTTCAACTACAGCCATACTCAACATGGAAAATACTGGATGGGCACTAGACTTCCTACCAATACTTACCACAAATAGGGCTTACCACTGGCAGTAAAACTATCTTTGAAAACCGAGGGAAAGAAGTAACATCCAGGCTAAACCACTTGCTGACATAGTACCTGAGTACTTCTCAGTCAAAGTTCTGTTCAGTTACAAAAGTGATGAGTGAAGACGTACGTGTTGTGCACGCACAAACCATGCACAGATCTTATTAGCTACGCCAACGAGAACTGGCAATACAAAGTCACCCGCAGACACATAAGCCACCCCTAGATATTTTTATACGATGCCAGTTACAAACAACACATCAGACAGAGGTTTATTTTTACAAGCTAGATTACAAACCAAAAAAGGAGGGACTCGTAAATAGAGACGAAAGTACCAGCATTTCAGAACACTGATTAAAATCCTAAGAAAAAATCTCAAATGCTGCTTCTGAAGGAGGGTTTATGTTAAAAGAATGTATACTTTTCTTTCTTCCAAAAACTTCAATGTTTCTTACAGGAATTAAATATTTCATTGCATTAAATCAAATTAAGTTGCCCTAAAATATTATCCTCCCCAATGTATCTCTCTGCAACAACTAATTTTTGACTTACCAGAGGAAACGAAGGGCTGATGGAAGCTGTATCTTTGCTGCTGAGTAAGCAGAGCAAAAGTCAGCAAATGCCATGCAGTCTTACTGCAACATTTCTTTCTCAGTCTCTCAAATGCGGAGGCTGACGTCACCTGACCCCTTCCTTCCTGACTCACCCCCCGGAACATTTTGAATCTCAGGTGCCAGAAATTTCTCATTTTTTGCTCATTTAAAACTCATGTAATTTGTAATATGATTTTTCTCCGCCGGTTGAATTGCTGTTACTTAGCACTACATGTTTTAGCTTGGCTTTCTTCCTGCCGTGGATTTCCTTATTCTACTAAAACAGCTATTTTTGTGACGTGCTACCACATCTAGTGCTTGGTCTTGGCCCCAGAGAGGAAAGCGAAGCAAAAGCGACAGTCTTGGCCTTAACCACAGAACTAGAAGTCCCCGTCTCATGACGTGCGTCTGGGGAGATGGCTGGGAAAGACCGAGCACAGGTACAGTCAAAAAATGAAATGACTAGTTAAGTAATAACATCCTGAGACAGATCAGTCCTAAACAGTCTCTATAACTGCAGCTCAAAACAGTGGGGAAGACAAGAAATATTGCAGTCAACACCGCATGCTCACCGAGCATTCTGATCAGCTCTGTTCACACTGTTGTGTTTCTTGGGTCTTTTAAGTTGACCAAGCCCATGACAGCATCATTACAACGGTCCAGCTGGATCAGACATCCAGCCCCTCACACACTGGCAATTCACTCTTTGGGCTTTCTTCCCCTGAAGGACGCATCAGATGGCCCATCGTTACTGCAAAATCTTACTAGTGTTGCATCTGTGTAGCTGCGTCCATATATTGCACTGGTTTATGAGCTGGATCTATCAACAGTTAAAATAACCATTTAAGAAAGTATTAACAGTGAATTCAACTGGGCAGCTTGCTTGTTCTAGGGGCTTTGTTCTCTTTCTGAGCTAGCCTGTGCCAGTGGCATGAAAACAATATTTTGGAAGTAAATAGCTTCTAAATAGTGTTACTCATTACTAAAGCAGACAACTCTGAGGAGCACACAGCATTTGGCAGGAAGAACTCTTCATGAGACTGACCAATAAGAATATCAGGCTGAAAAATCAGTGATTTATCCACATCCCTGGATTTTCTGCTTCTCATTTCTTTTGTGCCCACTAAATGTTAAGATACGATTTTGGTTACTTTCAGCCTCAATTACGGGCCCCGCTGCTGCACCATGACTTCATAAGACTGGCATCAGCCCTTGGCCAGCTCGTAGCACAGGAGGAAGATTTCTGTTGTGGGAAACTCCTTTCAGAAGTTGTGAGAGAACAGCAGGAGACATGACAAACACACAAAAACAGGAGGAAGAGAAGAAAAGCAGCACTTGGGTTTGACTGCTCTGCCATCAGAGCCAAGTCAAAGGAGTCACCGGACAGCCTGGAACAAACACTGGCTCAAGGTCAAGCAGCAAGAGGAGCAAAGGTAGAAAACTTCATGCCCGCAGGACAAATATGGCTCACAGCATGCTTTCACAGTGCCCAAACCCACGTGGTATTTTTCCAACAAGGCGTTGAAGTGGACCACTAAGTGATCTGAAGGACTTTTTCTGCCTTCAGCAGGAGAGAAACTTCCCACTGATGGAGCAGGTGCTGCCTAAATTAGTAGAATGCAGAGATTTAAATTAATTTTAAACCTAGTCAGTTCAGACTGTATTACAAGTCTATGGGAAAACAATGGACTGAGATGAAACTGGTTTACGTTTGTGTTGTTTAAGTAAGGCTTATTCCAGGTTCTTTTACATATATTTACTTCAGGCCAAAAAAAGCACAATCCAGTCTTAAAACAGAACAAGCGTCAATTCATATAATCACACCTTTAGCTAAGCCAGTTGAAACCTACACATCATGTATGGATGTATTTGAAATCCTACTTTGTGGTCCTACAGGCAAATCCGTAACAAACGCCTACCACACGGTTGCTGGGACCTGACAGCCACCAAAAGACCCTCTCCAGCTCTACCATTTTGCAGAAACACGACGACGCTGCGGGGTCAACGGCTTTTCAGTCCAGGGCTACACGGGCATCTCCGAACGAAACTGCAATCAAGGCAACTCAGCAAAACCAACGGCCCCGATGAGGCGGGAGCCCACGGTCAAAGCACATCCCCTGCAGCTGCAAGCCCACAGAGGAAAGCATCGCCGTGGGCATCCCCCCTACTCGGTCAGCGCCAGTAACTCTTCTGCGGAACTGATGCAGTTGGGTCGCTGCGGCCAACGGAGTCGGAAGGAGCCATTACTGACGATGTAATCAGCTTTATGGGCGAGTTTCAAATCCTGCAGCACTTCGTGTACACGCAAGCGCTTTACGTACTTGGAGAGCGCTCTATAAGGATAGCGCTGTCCTTGATACAGTCTCTTTTATTGGTCTAGCAGGAGAACAGGAAGGAGAATGCTTGTCATCTAGCCTAAAAAAAAAATACAACTTTCGTAACTGTAAGAGCTAGCGATTAACTGACTGCTGAAAACCAGAATTTCATCTGCATTAAAGACAGAATAAGGCCATTTGAGGTTTGAAAGTCACCTCGTTTAGCTGAGCTGATGGGCACAAGCAGCACTCTTAGAATTAAGCTTTGCTAGAAATATTTTCAATGGGTAATCATATACACCAAACCCAATTATCATTTTCCACACTGACAACAAACTTAAATTTCGGACGTCTAGGACAAGTCAATTACCAACCAAGGTTAGAATGACAGAAGTTCTAGTGATCCTCATGTGGACAAAATAATTCTGCAGTGTTCAGAAACACACTAGTGGTAGTTGCTGTCACGGTCTAGGAGCAAGGCAAGACAAAGCTGTAAGCACAGATGGTGCCTTTTGTGACAGATTTGAAGTGTACTCGAGAAAAGAAATGATCTCTCAGGTTTGCAAGCCTTTCTTCAATAAATTTCAGGGACTGTACATCCCAAAGCCGTATTTTTTCCAAGCAGACTTGTTACTCAATAAAAGATATTTAACATGCAAAACTTGCCTTGGACAAAGATATCTCTGGCTCTGAAGTGCCTGGAGAATAGACAAGAACCATTTTTGAAAGAAAATCCTTGCTTATACCCATATGCTATAGTACAGCATATTATTTTTCAAATCTTGTACTTAAATTCAAATATGTAATGGCAAAAAGGAAGGTAAAAAGCTTCCTTGCTGATAAGCAGATTAGGAAGGCTTCGTTTCTGCACAACTATTTATGTGTTTCAAACAGTTCTTCATAAAATCCCCAAAGGGACATTTTGACTATAAATCTTCTCTGATTCTTGGATCTTACTGCCCAAACCCAGTTTTGCAGTCTGGGAGGTGGAGTGACTGTTTAAGACAACCACCTTGGCTGCCTTCCCCACCTCCTTCACAGCAATCTCTACCTTCATAGGCCCAGAAAGAGGGGACAAGGGGTTTTATCTCATCTGAAATGAGCGATTTGCCCAACAACCCTGATGATTCAACTCCAAAGTCATACCACGAGTCTTCACTGTGAGCAGACAGACATAAACGAATGCAACGTAGTCATAAGTTCTTGGGGAGCAGACCCACTGGCATCACAGCCATTAAATGCTGGCCTCTGCTGAAGACACGCGAGGGTATTTTTGGTCTGTGTCCCTCCATGTCATGAGAGACAAGGCCGTTACATTTAGCTCTTCTCAAAGCAAGTATGACTGCAAGGACACTACCCACCAACGCGACTATTTATACCTGCGAATGCCCAGCACATCACAGGCTCTGGCACTATCAAAACGCTCTCCAGTGCCCAAGGCTCTCGGCTATTTCCCTTCTCCCTGTAAACACTCCCCAACACTGCACCCTTACCACCTCTCCTTTTCATGCTTCATTAGTAGAAATTAATTTCTTCTGGGAAGAGGCACACAGCTCTTGGGAAAACAAAGCCTTCCCCTCTGGGAAGACAGCTGACGATCTCATTAAAATGGGTACCGAAGTTATGACTAATTTAAAACCGCACATCACCATCATGCAATTAAAACAACAAGACTATTAGAAGGCACAAACTTATAACCTGGTGACTGTTGCTGTACACAGGGAGGAAGGTAGGCGAGCAGTTAGGTCTTCCCTGAGGGAAAGGAGGGGCAGGAACTTGAACTTGAAGGATGCGTTGGCAGCACACACGCACAGAGGTCAGGGTATGTTATTCATTGTCAACTCCATAGTAAAATAGATGCTTTGTTGCAGGAGCAAAACATCCATTTTGCTTTGAGGCATAAGATACCAATAAGCGAGTTTATCCTCCTAGACAACTCTGCTAGAAAAGAAAGGAAGAGGAAGAAGTAATTTTCTTATGCCAAAAATCCTTTAAATACCAAGAAACGTTAATTTCTTCATACCACAAAAAGTGGGTGTGGAAAGCAAATTGTGTTCTCTTTTTATGCGCAAGAGTTATCGGACAGAAGACCGGTAGCAAAATTGTCATTGGTTTATCTGTTCTTAAACAAATTAAACTCATCAGTATGCATCCTGCTAAACGACTCTGTGTCAATCCATCACGTCAATCACGTGAAGATGTTGGAGCAAAGAGAAAGTCCTTTCAAACCGATCAAGTTTTGTGGCCAGGGCCACAGGTTGATGCTGAGTTTTAAAGGTTTTTGCAAGGTTCATGGCTATTGATGAATCCTCTGTGGTGCTGGGAGACATTTTAAAATAACTCTTGCGGCGGCACCGGTGAGACAGCATGTATATAAACATGCCCAGCAGAGTCCAAAAGGACTGGAGGGACACAGTGGGAAACACAGGACCATTTGCGATTACGTTATTGGATTACGTTTCGTTAAGTCTCCCACTGATGTCCCTGTCCTGCAGAAATCTGGACAAGTAGGATTCAGATAGCTAAACATAAACATTCAGTGTCTTTGTGGATGCTCGCAAGGTGTCCTACTTACTCTTCAGTTGCTGCCCAAGAAGAAGGTGGATCAACTGTAGGTCATGTGTCCTGATGGCAACCTCACACAGATGTCCTGAATCCTCTTGGACAGCCCACTTTAAAGGCACTGGCCGCCCTCATCCAGGCAACCAACCCATGCCCAAGCTGTACTGTGTAAAGATTTAGCAACGGGTGCTAAAAAAAGAGGAGATCCAGAGCCAAAATACTATGCACCAGACTTGTGACTGTAGTTCCCTCTAGTAAATGGGCAACTACAGTATGATTCGCTTTTCTATCCCAAGATTTATCCTGCCAAGAAGTCAGGAAATTCCCGTAGGACACATAGGTGCTTTTTTTCTCTTAGTATTTTTAATACCAGAAAAACAAAAAGGTTTCCAAGGTTTGGGGTTTTTTTTTGAGATAATAAAAGATGCAAAATGTTTAACAAGACGACAAAAAGAAAAATCACGATGTCCTAAATTAACCGGACCTCTTTTACTTCTCTGCTTACAAAAGCCAAAAGCTTATGCATACTACATACCACATGCATGGAAATTAAGATCCACGTGATACATTGCAGAGATATGACACATCGAATTTGTCACTAGTCCTATCCTACCTACCTACTCCCCAGGAAGCAAGGAACACCTCCAGCAGCCCATGCTTGCCAAGCAAATGTTCACAACCTTTTTACTTTGGGATTTATTATAGTGTGTTTTAAAACAAAACAAAACAAAACAACAACAAAACAAAAAACGAAACGCATCAGCCTGCCAGAGAAGTGTTTCCTTCTTTCATATAGAGAAATCACAAAATTGCATGATAAAAAGCAGAGAAGGTTGCAGTTGCTTGAAATGATGGCAGTTAGGAAGAGTACTGAGCAAAAACGGACTAAGAGGGGCTGAATCAGTCTTTGCAGCCCTTTTACAGTCAGAAGGGCCCAACTTCCCTACCAATATTCTTGGCAGCATCTTTCCCTCCGCGGGATCAGAGGACCAGCAGCAGGGCAGGCGGAGGGGCGCGCCGCGCGGGAGCGCGCCCGGTTGGTACCGGCGGGCGCAGCCCTGGGGCCAAAGCCAACGCTGCTCTACGGCGGGGGCAATACGCCTCGAGGGGATGGGGGGAAGCAGCAAGGAGAGGTGCTCTAGGGTCGCTGAACTAGGAATAGGATGCAGGAAGCTTCAAAATGATGACTGCCACGACTTTCTTGGGAGAAGTGAAAAGCTTTTCCTCCCCTGGGAGGGGCGTCACAGCGCCGCGGGGATGCGACGACGGCAGAATTAGCTTAAGCAGCCACACCGCAGCTGGTTAAAGGTGCTGCCTTGAGGACAGCTGTTCTTCAGGAGTTAACGCGGAAAAGCGTAGCTGAAAACAACTTCTAAGCGTGCCGAGAGATGGAAGAGAGGGGCCCTGGAGAGCAAAGGCAATGTTTACCCAGCCTGCGCGGCAGGGAACGAGGGAAAAAACAGAAAACTGAGATAGGATCCAGGCAGTATTTCATGAAACACAGTAACACGGCGAAGTGACGCTACCGCAGCTTTCTCCTGGGCTACCTCTGACTGATTGTACCATTAAAAAAGAAAAAAAAAAAAATCGTCACATCATTCAAATAAATTATCATCTTATTCAAACATAAAAACTATTGCAGCACGTTCTATCACAAAACGGCTAGTTTTAGGAAAGAGTATCTGCAAGCTGGTAACTGCTGTTTTGCAATGGTGTAGAAGCATAAATCCTTAATTCCAGTAGTTCAGCTGATAACAGTTAACAAAAGTTACAGAAACATAAATGAAATAGGAACCAGCACCAATATAATTTATAATGAATTTTCCACTTGCATGAACATTTGGAGGTACTTTATTAAACACCTATTTCTGTCTGTGGTCACAAATATCATCTTGTTTTCTGTTTCATAAGTTCTCTGGGACCAAGGACTGCCTTTTTGCCTATATTTCCACAGCTCCTGCCACGGGGCACAAGTAACTGGATGAGGTTTCTAGGTGCTACTGTCTTCTAATTATACTCTAGCACTGGAGAAATTAACTTCCTAGTACCTTAGTAGTAACGTTTTCAGAACGTTTTTCTCCTTTTAAGGGAAAAAATACTTAAATGTAATTATTTTCCAAATACAATTTAAAATCATAATAATCTCTAATAAGGCTCACACGTGTTATAAGCCCTTAGGAGTATACGAATACAGGCACCAATGCAAGTTCTTCAAATTGAAATTCATTAAAAGGTAAACACTTCTTATATTCAATAGAGAATATCCATGATAAACAAAAGACTTCTGGATTTCAAGTCAAGCATTATAAACATAGCATAATATCCTAGTCTGAAGTAAGCATAACTATTATTTTAATCTTCTACACAAAGAAAACATCAGTATTTCCATTTTTCTCAAGGAAGTCCAGCTTTGTGTAATTCAGGAAAGCTCTGCCTCACGTTACTTTTAGTTTCAGTTTTCCCCAGCACGAAGAGGAAGGCTGTCCTCCTCACTTGAGCCGTTTACTGTCAACGTGAGCAGCAAAGCGGGCAGTGAAAACTCAAGCCGCTGTTTTCGTCGGGCAACGGGCAACGCGGGCACGCGCCAGCTGGGAGCTTCAAACGCACCCCAACGGGCCAGGCCCTGGTCCTCCGCGGCCTGGCCCCACACTTCTGTCCGCCTTTACCTTTTCACCACTGCTACCAGGATTAGGCAATATTTACCAAAAATTGCCACATCCTGCAAGGGGCGGTGAGAACACCCAGCCCGTCGCGCTGATCCGATGGCGACTGTGTGTCTCCGTGGGGCGATCCCAGCGGCTGGGTGCGAGACAAAAAGCAAACGCGGGCGTTTCGAGGAAGAGCGCGGGCAGCTGCCCACGCGCCTCTCTGCCCACCTCCAGCACGTGGCCCAGGGCAAACCCAGCAACTCAGTCGTTCAATCGCCGGAATTTCCTCGGGTTTATAAATCGGTTAGTTTTAACTGCATACTCTGTTTTCATAGGCTCTCTTCATACGTACCCCCAAAACGCTCATGCCGCTTAATTTAAGTAACACACAGAATTTAAAAATAATAGTAATAAGGTGGCAGTCTCCTACCAAACAAAAAAGGGTACGACAAATATAATGTATTTAATATAAAATTATGCCATTATATTTATTATTAGATACGCATTATATATTTATATATTGTTATACTCAATAATGTGCATGATTATAAAATGTATATGGGTAATAATATAACCGATACACTTGCAAAGCTTTTGCACGTCTATATAACGTGCTTGCTTTAGCCAAACAAACAGCACCGGTTCAAAACAGCATTAGTAATTACTTAAACCGAAGCTTCTCCCTGCCTGGTGTTAATCATTACTGAGAGCAGTCATTTACGGAGCTGTCAATCACAGCGG
>NW_010551177.1:19843-26544 GCF_000687285.1 Phaethon lepturus | reverse complement strand
TATCAGTGTTCCAATCTTTTGAAGCATTATTTTTTGTCACCTTTGATTGAAGACACTTTTCCTTTAGATGCGGGCCAATGTGCACTCCATTTGCTATGTAGATGGTAGCATTTTATTGCTTAGCATCAAGTAGTAACTTTGAAACCTGGAAATACATTTTACACCCATCAGATCATCTCTTTTTAAAGAGTTCAACCATACTAGTGATTTTGCAGGTACACATTCTGCATGGTCCTGTCTCTGGAAGAAAGTATGCGGAAACCAAGAAGGAATTAATGTCTGATATTTTCTCCTTCTGCTCCACAAATTCTTCAATGCAAAATACACTGAAGTCAGCCTTAAAAAACAGAAATAGGTTTCCATTTTTCCTTTCCCTTAACTTCAGCTAAGCTGTTAGGTCAGTCAAAGCCATTGCAAAAATTACTAAAACAAAAAACCCCCCACCAAAACCAGAAGTTGGTTATTGGAAAAGTAAATCTGTTCAAGATATAATTTGTTGGCAAGCTTTTCAGAAAAAGGAGTCTTAAACTAAATTACTGGCTTGATTTGCTGAAAGTGATCTTAGCACCTTCCACCTTGATAATAGCAAGTTGTGTTGCTAAGCAGCAACACATATAGTAATATTCTTACATGTTAGCCTTACAAAACTAGCTGCATTTTTATTCTATTATTGGAGAGTCTCCTTCAGACCTTCAGTTTTTCACTCCCCAAGGTGTAATTCCTCAGTTTCACCCTCAGAGATGAGCCCAGTATTATGCACCATGGGTACAGCGTCATTCTCAGTTCAGCAGCTACTGAATCTCCTTCTGGAGTCTGTGTTGTATTTGCTGACAAAACATCCGTTTTATCACCTAACTCTGGTTTAATTCAACTGTGCAACAAAACCTACTGTTTTTTTAAATGCCTAGTCCACATCGTTACAATAAAACCAGCCTACACTCTTGTTGATATGTCTTACCATGAAAGTCCTCTAACCATGGGATAGATAAATCTGGACACCAACAAGCTTAATTAGTTCCCCAGAGCCTGTCCAATGTCAATCTTTTGCCAAGTCTCTAATTTTCCTCCTGTCCCACTGAAAAACACATAATTTTCTCTTTTTTAATACTTGTTTGGGCAATGTTATCACTTTCTGGACATATACTAGTGTAAAATCCCAGGTTTACTGGGTACCATGTAATGGCAATAGGAGTATCTGCCTCTCTGTCCCCTTCCTGCTCTTTCCGGGGTGAAGTTCAGTTTGCCTAACATTAAGCCACCAAAAAAGATTAGGCCAGATTAGTCTTCTAGGCTTCTTCTGCAGTCAAAAGGAGGACAGTGGATCTGCTCAAGCCTTATAGTTCTTGCTTGATGGTGGCAGTCTGGATGCTCAGCACCAGGTCAGAAAGGATTCTGGCTTTTGGCCATCAGAATATGTACCAAAACCACCTTCTTCCTGGAAAAAGGTGCATATAGACCTACGTCTAGGTAACTGCAACACTGCCTATGGCCTGGGACTGACTTTCAGCTGCTTTGAGTGAAAGGACCAGAAAAAACAACTGGTATTTGCTATCAGAGAGGGCCCGTCAACATTTGGTTCTTCCAGGGCTCTAAACTTTTAATGCTAACCTCTGTGTAGGAGCCATTGCACTTTTCACAACCCCTAGAACCACAGCCAGCTTTGACTCAATGGTTTTTCAGGCCAAAACAGGTGTCTTCCTTGATCACGGAGGACTCATCTCCTTTGTAGTACATGCTGGAAGCAGAGTAGTGAATCCTGCCTTTAAAGCTTTAAAGTTTCTTTATCATCCATAGGATATAATCTGGTTTTAGGCTAATCCAGGCCAACATGTTCTTCCTGAACCAATTGATAGGGATGTCAGTTGGTGTGAGTCAAGGCCAGTTAGAACGTGCTCACTAGAACTGGACTTAGACAAGCAATCAAATACAAGCAAGTAATACACTTTGTGATTGCTTTCAGTTTGGGAAAATGAGACCTGATGGCTTCAAGGGAATGGCTTACTACCTATTACAGTCTCTCAAACTATCTAGGGAATTCGTAAAATAAGGTAAGTCATGTTAGACACATAAAACTCCAAGAACCTTAATATTTTATAGCAGACAGTTTCTTTTGATCATCTTTTTGATAGAAGTTTAATTAGAGTTTAAATAACTTTGGACATAACATTTGATGCTTCTTGCATCCCCACATTTTTTCAACTAACTGTATCTTCCAGATAGCAAACACACTTTACTGCCCTTTCAGTTTCCATTTTCCACATATCTTATTTTCTACACATCTTTGATTTGTTTCAGGCTGGCAAGTGCTGTAGAAGTGTCACTGCCAATATCAGAGACAGCAGCTCTATGCAGTCCCACAATTACTGAAGGACATACATACAAATAACATTTTTGAGAAATGCATATCATCGTATACAATATATCTGCTTAAATGAGCTGCCAGGGCTGGGGGGTCTTCACTGTTACGGTGATTCTATTTCACCTCTGAAGCACTTTTTTTCTTTATTGGGCATGGGTTTTAACATTTCTGAATTGCTTTACTTGTTGCTGTCATACCTTTGGACCATTCAATGAGACCATTCAGTCTCAATGAGACCCTTTGCATGAGCCAGTTTGTTGTGGGCTCCTTACAGTGTGCTGGAGGCACACCACTTCTCCTGGCCCTGTACTTCCCATACCAGAAACAGCAGCCCCAGCTGCTGGGGGCAGCCACTGGGGTCTGTCTGTCCCGGCTGCGGTAGGGGTAAGCACACATTGCCTGTACTCCACGTTGGTGAGACTCCACAGACCTCCCATGTCTGTGTTAGCCCAGTGCAGAGCCCAGGGCACAGGCTGGCTCGTGGGCAGGCTGAGCTCATTAACTGAGTGCAGTGCATGCTCAGCGCTTGCACTGCAACTGGCTTGTGTCTGGCCAACTCTGTGCATGGGAATCCCACACGCATATTTTTGTAGCCGTTGTCCTTGCTGGGTATGTCTGTAGCTATAGAGAAAAAAGAGATAGCTCCCACTTGGGGAAGATGAGAGTATCTAATGTACTTCTCTTTCTAAAACCAAACTGTTAATGCAAACCAAATGATGGCTGTGCATAATACACCTTTAATTTTCTCATGCACACTGATGCTAGAAAATCCACAGTGAGGAAAGAAGGTCAGGATAAAACCTGAGTTGTTTATGATGGAAGTGACACCATGAGCTGCTTGTTTAGTGCATGGAAATGTGCTCACCGTGTAAGTCAAATTGCTGCTAAAAGCCCTTTAGCTAGTGCAATGAAAGAATTCCTGCAACTAAGAGGATTATAGTGTTCCTTAAGTCCACAATAGAAATTCACTTATTAGCAGCAATAGCAGGCTTCAAGGGCAGTGTACAAAGGTATAAGTCTTGTATTTAAAGCACAGCTTCGCTTCACCTTGAGGCATTAAGATGACTATTCCCATTTCAATAAAAAAAAATCCCAATAAAGCTAGACTTCAGCTGATAAAATATCCTTCCTAAGGACTTCAATTCCTAAACTTAATAGTGACATTAAAATAATTAACTATAAAGCCCCTTGTGTGATTTTATGGCTTCTTCCTTCTGTATTTGTTGCTATTAACTCATTATGTGGCCCCAACTGCGAAAAGTGTTCAAGTGCATGCTTAAATCTCATCTCAGTCAGTGAACATATAAGTGTAAATGCTTTGTAGAGTCAGGGCCCATTGGTTTCTAAGATGACCCGAAGCAGATGTTTCTGTTTAGTCCCTGTTTCCACAAAGACTATACATCTCTTCAGTGTTCACTCTTGTTTTGAACTTAGCCACCTAAATGCTGATAAAGACGACATTTCTTTTTAAGCCAGTGAGCCCTCTTTTCCGATGATTGTTTATCTTAAAAAACAAACAAAGTATTTCATATATCTTAGTATTAAACCATAAAGTATCAGTTCTGGTGTAGCCCACACTGAAAAGTAGATTACTTGGAGCTTCCATTTCCTACAGCTTTTTAGAACTTTTCATGCTTTGGAGTGGGTGTTTTGGCTTTTTTCCTTGTTTTCGCTTGAGGACAGAATCCATGGAGATGAGAGAGGGGAAAGCTTATCATAACTGACACTTGAGTCACTACTTAGTTTGAGACACTCCTGAGTTTGGTAGAGGGTTAATCATGCCAGTAAATGGACAGCATTTCTAATTTTCTTTTGTTAGAAACATAACAGAGAAGATTGTCTTACTTGACTGGTTCATGAAAGAAGAGTGATCTTTTTCCAGATTTTTCCTCTGCAGCAGCTTTTGCATTAAAAAGTCTAGCTCCTTTCTGTTCATTTCAAGAAACTAGTAGACTAAATGTTCAAAGATTGGCAGACTTCCCTCAGATGATTATGAATGTTTCATTTGTCTCTGGTTTTGGTAGTACTGATGAATATTTGATCATGTTGAAACAAGCACTTAAAACTGACACTTAAAGAGGCTGGCAACAAACACTGCTGCTCATAAATAGCCTTCTCTTCACTGTGCAGTTCTGAAATAGTGAAGAAAACATCATTTTTGGAGTGTAAAATGTACATAGACAGATCCAGGAGTAATGCATCAGCCGTGATAAAAAAAACACTTTGCACCCTGTTTCCATATTGCTTGTTTAGAGTGGGTAAAGGACTCTAAACAGCATTTTACAGCATCCACTATTTAGATGCACAGAGTATAATAATGGACTAATATTATTTTCCATCTTAATAAATGGTTGAGAAAGAGAAACCGACTTGAAGTACAAAACACATAAACAGCCCCCTTGATTTTTAAGATGCTGTGATCTATATCTCCCCAACATGAAGTGGCTCTGGATGCTGCATTCTTACTGTGTAGTCTCTGCATCTAGTGGTGTCAGGACAAGTGGTTAGATGGATGGGATGCCAT
Organism: Phaethon lepturus; assembly: GCF_000687285.1. NCBI lineage: Eukaryota > Metazoa > Chordata > Aves > Phaethontiformes > Phaethontidae > Phaethon > Phaethon lepturus. The sequence continues at coordinate 21,661 of NW_010551177.1, read as the reverse complement.
ATATTCTTCATAACCTTTCAAGATGTTCATAGCTGAAAATCACTGTGAGCTGTTAAAATATGAAGGAAATGCTGTATGAGAGAAAGCACATAGCTACATTAAGAAAGGAGGAGAGACTAGAGTAAATGCAAAAAAGAAAACACGGGAATTCGATGAAACAATCAGGTTAGATCTTCATCACTGAAGCTTCCCCTTTTTAATAGCTAACTTTAGTCCAACTCCCTTGCCTTATATACATATGAAAAACCAGATTGCCCATGGGTGATGGGAGTGTGCACCGCTGTACATCTTAGTTCCTTACAGGAGTGACGTGGGTATGTGCCTCTGGAAGTGTGGGCCTCACAGTTGCCTGCAAGATGCAGCCTCAGGTCTGTACAACCATCCCTCAGGTCTTTCCTGGTGCCTGTGCCGCCTTCTGAGCAGGTGAAGTGCCACCAGTACTCCCTTGGTCCCACAACTCATGGCCAGCTAAAACCAGAGGGAGCTGAGCAGAGCCTGCAGTAGGTCAAGCTTTTGGCTCTGGAGCACAGGAGGGGGGCACGCTGTCCCCTTGGGCAGGGCGCTCCCCAGGGCTCTTCTCCCATATGGAGCCATGTCGTGGCTAAGAAAAATGTTAAAAGCAGTAAACCCCTCACCAGAGGCAGGGAGCTGCTGTCCTCTTTTGTGTGGGCTGGAAAGCTCCAGTGTTTAGCCTGAAAACAGCCCATAGGGTCAGCTGTAGTTGTGACCTGGCTGTTTCCTCCAGTGACAGGCTGACTGGACTACTTGACTTGGCCAACGGTGAGGTCTGGACCAACCCTTGCATGCCTAAATTGAGTAACCAGAACCTGTTATCCTAAAATAATTTCATATGGCCCGAAGCCATATTCTTTCCCATACCATTGTACAACAGCATTCATGTATTTGGAAGGTGCTGGCTAGCCGTCTGTAAGGAAAAGGACAGACCCATTCTCTTGTGTCTTAAGGAAAGAACAGACACATTCTCTTAAGAGGAAGCCAATCTTACGCTAGGTCATGGCTTTTCCTCGGGTCCTTGTTGTGACAGGCCCAGACATTTGCCTGCACCTAGTCTAAGTCTGTTCTCTGAGGTTCCTGGCAGAGTACCTGCTACAGCAGGTATTTGGGGTCCTTTTCTTGAACCTCCAACCTAACAAGCTCTACAGTTACAACAAAAGCTGTCTGCATCCCTTTTTACTAACCCCCTTCATTTACTATTGTAAGCTCCCCTTTTCATTGGTTTATGACCCCTTCAGACTTTGACCAGTGCTGTTGAAATTTTCCATGCTGTACCCAGAGCTCTCCAGTTTCTTCTTTTCCAATGCATGGAATAGCACTGTGGCCCATCACTTGGTGAGTGATGTATCTGCTATATTTTGTCATCTGGGAGAGGGAGGGTTGCAGCTTTTGAGGTCAACCAACCAATGTGCCACTCAGGCCCCTTTTGAGGACACTTCTACTGCTGCCATCCTCCTCACTGAATACCACCATGGCTTCTCCAACACTCTGTGCCTTGTCACATCTAACGTACCTGCTCAGCACCCTGCCATAGTCATCTAACTAGTGGTGTCTGGCATGGCAGATTGAGTGGGAAAGGGGGCATCGGGTATGTACGTGAGATGCAGCTTGGCTACAGGGCAAACCCAGACAAGAGCGAATTGTGCCCGTTTTACGCTCAGTGCCTGAGATTAGGCAACCTTGCCTGTTGCTGCCTCTGGCTGAGTTCTGAAAAACCAAAACACGTCTGAAAGTGGGGGAGACACACCATTTTCTCATTAAAAAACCCTCAACAGCCCCTCGCCAACACTCTTGTTTTCTTTA
>NW_010551177.1:0-19828 GCF_000687285.1 Phaethon lepturus | reverse complement strand
CCCTACATTTAGAGCATCAGATTTGGCAGGAGGTGGTCTTTGTCCCAGAGAAAACAGCTGAGTTTACAGCACAGACAGACATGTGTTTCCCAGCCATCCCTAAATAAATACCTTTTGATCCCAATGGGCTAGTATTTCTTGTGCCATTTTAAAGATGTGGTTTAGATCTTCTATGTTTAGTATATAAACATATACGTATATTATATAAAATGTGTATTTTATATATACTATATGCTCTCATTTAGATTAGGTTTTACAAGCTCAGCTATTCTAGAACATAATTTGAATCTGTTTTTTCTCATCACCTTCTGATGCTCTTCTATCAGCTGGCTGTCCAGACACTAGACATTTCTGAGACGCACTTCCATTTGACTACTGAAAATACAATGTCCAGTAGTTTTAAAATAAGAATTTTAAAGTTAAACTGTGTACTGCTTTTTCACCTGCAAAATTGCAATATTTCTGTGGGTTGCATCAACTTGAGCTATATTTTGCTGGAGGCCTTCCAGCACGTATAAACAGTGAATTTTTAAAGATAACACCTTCTAAAGGTAGGCTGCAAAGCTGCAAATGCAATGAAACCAAGAGTGTGTAGATAAATATAGTATGTGGTTTCAAAAACAAAACTCTGGGGGCATTTCCTACAGAGTAGTCTTAACACTTCTTGAAATCCTCTGGCATTTCTTGCATTGTTAACGTATCCCAGAATGTACCAGCGTGATACCCCAACCACCCCAAGACTCTGCTGCTTGCCTTCACCACTATCAAAACAGCCGTGTTTGGGCTGAAGCGGCTTGGAGAGATGGAAGGAGCACGGCAAACAGGATCACACAGTTCAGCTGCTTCCCAAGGTGTGGCACAAGGCTGGGGGAAGGACAGTCACACATCAGCCCAGCAGCATGCTCAGAGGCATGAAGCAATACGACTCTTCTCGCACCCCTTTAATTGTGCAAGCACAACTCCAGCCCCTTAAGTGTCCTGCAATTTACTGGTGGCCAGAACACCCAAGAAAAGATGAGGTTACTGACACTGAGGAAGCAGATGAGTTACTTAAGCATAAAACATATTTAACAGCTACAGCAACTCTGGATATCAAATAAAAATTGAGAGAAGCATCACGTACATTTGGGGTTCATTGCAAGGGATTCCTACAGGTCATTTGTCCTTTGGACTCATCTTACCATCCGTGTCCCCTCTGGAAGGCTGGGACATCCAGGTCCCCTGGGATTTTGAACCATTAAGGGAGGACATACTTTATGATCCTTCCTCACTTCTGGTCCATTGCTTGCATTTCTTATTCTAATTCCGTGCTCTTAATCTCCTCTCTGCAACAGTGAGAGAAATGTAGAAATGTACTTCTGGGGAAAAAAAAAAGTACTTTCAAAAAACCCTAAATTTCTAATTTGCTCATTCCCAGGATCTGGACTGTAAGTAAATCGTATTATAGAATTATAATATGAGGCACACAGAAAAATAAAAACAATTTGCTACATTGGTGTAAACATGGAAGTGAAAGACTGTATGAGCATGACAGCTAACTAAGCTTTCCAATAGGTTTGTCTCATGACAAATGAGTTTTTAGACTCAATTATAGAAGACTGCAGCGGAAGGTCACCCTTAATAGATACTGAGGGCACATTAAGAATGTCCTATTTCAGGAACAGCTGTGATCAGAGCTTTCTCCTTTTTAATTATAAGAAGAGGAAGATGAGAGGAAAAAAATACAAGCAAAATCAAACCAGAAGCTAACCTAGAATGGGTTCTCTGGTGTCTAATTTGAGTTCATTTCACTTTGCATTTTTTCATCTTACTGGGAACGTTAATAAGGATCCTTCTGCTCTAGCGACATGTGAAGAACTTGGTGTCAAAGGCCTCTGTCCATGTAGTAAGTTTCAAAACCTCAGTCAAATTTACAAGGAAGACATTGGGACCAACAGACACACAGATTTATTAACACATTGACACAGACACCGTGATAATTCAAACAAGCTAAGGATGTGAAAATAGGGTACATACCAAAATCACACCCATAGTCAGGTCACTTTTTACACATCTTTCCTTCCCCTATTTATGATCTATATTTTATCTGTGCAGAGGGTAAACTCTTGCAAACTCTTCAAGTTATTATCTAAACACAGAAGGAAAATGTGCTGACTGATGCCTCTGCCTTTACTGAAGAACTTCAGTTGTGGATGCCATGGCTAGCTGGGGCTTTGCATTCCTCAGTTAATATCAAATTTGTAACATAGCTGCAGCTAACATGGGATCCTGGATTCTTCAGTCAAAGAAAATTCCCATTAGTCGTGAAAAATTTAGTTCAAATAAGCAATACAGGATTGGATCATTATCTATTATTAATCCTTTTTTCAAGCTAAAGTAATTACGAGATAAATTTTGTTCTTGGAAAAAAAAAAAGATAGTCCCCAGTGTTTTCAGAAAGGATGGATTTTATGTTGTAATTGCTTTTTGCAGAAAATCATTAAAAGACTAGACAGGAAAAATACTTGTTCTTTTTTGGCAGACTAAATTTGTGTGTGTTTTATTTACTTTCATGAGGAACATTTCTACTGAAACTCCAGCTAGAAACAACCACTCTAGAAGGCTAGAATCATAATTAGCTAAAACCAAACAGCATCACCATATTATTTTGCCTTCTGTATGTACTTACACAGTTACTATATATGTTTTAACTCACAGTCTAACACATAAACACATAGATTATGCAAAAGCACCCACACCACAAAGAAGTAGGTAAAGCTCTGACTATTTCCACTGCATTAGCATGTGCAAGTTGTGAGCCAGGCAACAGGAGATGACATTTGGCTCAGGTGATTAGTGGCTTCCACCTGTAACTGTGTTCAATTAATTTACCGAGTTGTGCACATCACTTGTTCTCCTGCATCAGCTTAAAGCCATTTGTTTCAAACTTTTTTTGTTGTTGTTGTTAGGTAAAGTTTGGATACATTGCGTTCCAGGGAGCTGCCTTTTTGCTTATTTATGTTTGTAGCTTTACAGGGACTTAGTTCCCTTGGGTGCAGTTTACTCTCAAGTACCGTATTTGGGAGGCAAGAAGACCTTAAAGTGGACATAAATTACATTTGCCCAAGTACAAGACTCAATTGATTTAGTTTAGACATTTGAATACTACCTGAAATCCTGCTGGCACATCTGGGTTTGCTAAACACACTCCGGGGGGAAGTTGAGGAATTAACCATAACCTCGGGAGACCAGTGTGCCAAGCCTCTATCTAGAGTCAGTGGAGAGAGACTGGCTCCAAAATTAGCCTCCTTGCAGAGTTTGTTTTAATTTCTTGGCTGGAAAAATGCTTAGGGAGACCTGTCTTGCTATTCTGGAGTTAATCTGTCTGAATGTGTCCTAAGAACTTTTTCGTAATCCCTATAAAATGAGACTAATTGCCCAAACCTGGTCTATACTCCACCCAATCTTGTGCTGACTTCCATGGGCTTTGGATCAAACTTAATGGCCATCTCACAGAGCTACATGGGAAGCTTGCTTTTAAATAATGCTTGTGCATAGCACAGAATGTGTGTTCTTTGTAGGGAATGAAGCTTTTTCCTCCCAGTTATCAGCAATGCGCTTAGTGGTACGAACACACTGGAAAAGCAGTCTGTACCTGTCAGCAGAAAAATGCATTAACACTAAAGCTTAAAAATAAAAATTGGCTGTTATTTTAATGTTTAAGCTCCATCTTAGACCTCTAGACTCAAAAAGGCACAGAGCTTCAATCCAGAACAGGTCAAAGGAGAGTACATTTTGAAGCACAGACTATAAATACTTCCACAGCAGAATTGGGTTTGCCCAGAGACTGTAACTACTGGTAATTTTATGATAGCAAGATGGACTGTTGTACCATCACTTTGGAACTGATCATTTAAATCTGCGCTTCCTGTTTACCCAGTTCTCCTTCATTTCCTCCAAAAAACCCCAATACAATAGCTGAACTATGTCAGTATTTGGCACACTTTTTTAAGAGCATAAAAATACTGGGTTTGATGATTATCAGGAGCGAGGCTCTTTTATCAAAATGGTAAGCTGTCTGGGAGAAATAGTCTAGAAAGGATGAATCCTACCACTTCAAACTTCATAAAGTGTTGTTTGCAAGGCTTCACTAGTCTCCTACTCCGAGTGTGACCATTGCCACTACACCAGGCCAGCTGAGGCTTTATCTGGCTGGTACTAAGCACAGTCCTAGTGTTGCTCTGCGGTTTCCACACCCCTAACAGAAAATGCTTCTGTTGCTTCACTTCTGCGTCATACTGCTTCTCCATCTCAAGCAAGTCCTGTGTACTGGAATAACCTGAGTAGAAACATTGTACAATTACACAAAATGCCATACCTGAAAAGCAACTGGAGATGACCTACCAGCTATTACGGACTAGATGCTAACTTTGTCACCCCTCTGCTTTTGCTCCAACCTCCACCGGAACTCTGGTCTACGCTGGCACACAGCATGATGTCAGCAGGGCTTCCCCTGGTGCCTGCTGGAGACAGTGAAAGTCTTCCCACTGCATTCGCTCACTTTCGGATTTGCTTTTTTTTGTTTCTGGAACTACAATGTTGATTGTCATTGCTGATCCAAGACCAACAGTCCCAGGTTGTTAAAAGCAATCAATCCAACAGCTTGGCTTCTGAAATTCTATCTTTTTTCACCTTCCCCTAGGTTGGAAAAATCCACAAGAATGCTGCCCGCAAAAGAGAATACCACGTACTGTTCATGGTAATCACTACAGTTATCTGTTATCTCATCTGTTGGATTCCCTATGGAGTTATAGCATTACTTGCAACATTTGGTAAGCCTGGTGTGGTGACTCCAGTTGCAAGCATCATACCTTCCATCCTAGCAAAAAGCAGCACTGTTTGCAATCCCATTATCTACATACTTATGAATAAGCAGGTAAGACATATATTGTTTTTAACTTGTATTTTCTTCAAGGTCTGTCAAGCATTCTCGACTGCTGTGACTACCAGTCCTATAGATGTGTCTTTATGAGAAGGACATTCAAGGCTTGTCCAAATGATATTATTGGAGTCTTGGGTGGAAGTGTTTGCAATCACCAATATATTGCTAGGTGGGAAGAACAGATAAATGTTTGCGTGCTGAAATTGCTTCTATTCTTCTGAGGGCACACTGGTTGTTAATTTGTATTCTACAGTTAGTTGCCAAAGGTATTGCCATCTATTTACAAGAAGATACTCAAACATTTGAGGGACAAGAAGAGGAAGGGATTTCATGACCTTGAAAACAGTATAAAGAAGGAGACCATTTGCAATACCATTTTCATGACACATCCCCTTGAAAACAAATGGTCATTGCAATTACAGTTTTTGTGGACTTCTACATCCTTGCTGTTAAATTCCCAGTTCAGCTACATGCCAAAATAGATAATAAATTTTGTCTCATGAGGACGAAGGCCAATTCTAACACTTCTAAAATGCCTAGATCCAGTTCAGGTCCTCTGTTCCTGTAAATTGCATTTTCAGTACACAAAAGCGAACTTCCTAATGTTTTTGCCTTGACAACTCCAATTCTAAGGTTTGATAATGGCAGATCTGGAAGTTTTAAAAGTGTTTTGCAGTAAGAAAGTGGAAAAATATGCATAGTTTATGAACAAGCCTTATCTTTTTTATTACATTATGTGTTTGAGGTTGTTCTGAATTTCTTTTCTTCATTATGTCCATTACACTATTACAAAGCAAATAAATCCCCTTTATCCTTTCTTGCTCAGTGTATGCTGGAGCCTGCCCTTAATATTTATCAGTAGCAGTATTACATTATTACAGAGCCTAGACAAGGGAAAAGTTGAATGTAACAGCCAAATATAGTCCAGTTTTGCCACTGCCTGAGATCATTCTTGGTCTGGTTCATCTAACCTAAAGTTCTTAAACAAGGCATGAATCTGCTCCTGTAGTTTGAGGGAAAGATCTCAGGCAAGCCACTAAACCTCCCTGAAATCAGAAAGAAAAGGTACTATTGCCTTCTCCAAGACCAGGACTTCATTTCCAAAGTCTAGTTTGAGCTGATGTTGAAAAAGATGGAAAGCTCCATTTGAAAAGTGCTAATGCTGAAGCAAAATAGTAACTTTTTCTCCTTACCTTTTACAATTCTTAGGGAAACTTCTCAACAGCAGCATCTGTCTTGCTGCTTTGTTCTCTGAGCACTTTGACTGAGGTCCTTGACTTCCATGAGATCATCTGACTGTACTGTGATCACTGGAGCAGGCTATAACAGTGATCACAAGTACATTTTGGCATTGTCTTTACACATGGAGCACATCCCAAATAGCAGTGGTATGGGAGCCGGGGGAAAGATATGGGTCCTAAAACACATGAACTCAGTACAGAGCCTTGGCTGCCTCCACATATCTTGAGAACAGAATCACACGCACAGTTAGCTGTGCTGACAACCTGGCATCCACAGGTATACACACAATTAAGGCTGGTTTTGTGTCCTTAAAGTGCGCCAAGCAGTTATGCAGAACTGTGCGCTCTGCAGCATCACAGGCTATTGAGACAGTCACACTGCTGTGGGTGTGCCGAGGCAAAAGGCAAAGGCTCACTGTTGAGAAAAAGTTGATTAGCAAGAATAAAACCAGGGTGCTTGCACATCACAGGAATGTTGCAAGCTGTCTAAAACCACCCTTTCCTTGCAGTAGCTGCCTGTTTCAGCTACCAAGGAAATAACTTCTGAATGCTTAACTTGTTTCTCAATATGGGGTTTACTTTTGATCCAGTTCATCATCTCTTATGAGACCAGCGTGGGATGATCTGTCTACAAGAGGAAGATCTGTTAGGACAGTTCTGAGGCAAAGCAGGCTGATTCTTAGCAGCAGGAACTGAAAAGACTGTGCAACAATTCAGGAGCACCATGGCAGGGAACTGGAAATACTTTCTTAAATATCCTTCCTTAGTCTCCAGTCATGTGCGAGACCGATGTATTAGATTTGTCTCTTTGAACACTGAGAATGTTTCATTTGTTTCCCACTGCCTACTGTGCCACAGCTGCCACCATTTAACAAAAAAATGCAAGGGAGCAAAGTCAAATCAGTCTTGGAGGGTGGATCATTAGTTGCCAGCTGGAAGTCGCTGTATGGGCTGAGTTTTTTTCATAGTTAGCTTCCCATTGTTGCAGAAATCAAGACAAAAATCACTCCAGAAAGGATCCCTGTCAGATTTGGGGTAAATACTTTTCACTGTAATAAAAACAAAATGATAGCTAATGCTTAGCATTAATTGGCAACTCTCGTCTGCTGTGCCACTGTGTATTAGCAGTAAAAATAATTGTTTTTATCTGTCACTGAGGAATGAGCTTCACTCAAAAAGGGTGAAACACGTGCCTCCGTCTGTTCCCCTTCCTTTCAGAACAGGAACAACTGTAACACCCTCATCCCATGCTTCACCAGCGTTCACGGCACCTCAGCTACTCTGCAGTTGTTCTCGTTCTTTTTTGTAAATTTAACACCTCATGAAAAGCTGTCTTCTTCCCAGTACTCGGCTTTTCTGGGCTTTGTGCTTAGCTGAGAGTTCTCACAGGGGGCTGGTGCCTCCCAACACAGAAATCACCTGGCCTGCATTTTTCACAGTCCTCTCTTCTCAGATGCGAGATACCACAGTAGGCTATTTACTCCTGCATTTTATAAATACACTGAGAACGTACGGCCTAATATTTAGTTCTCTGTGCCTAAGCTAACTTCTTTGCTTTGGGACTGCCCTGAAGATTGCAAAACAGCACTGGTCAACTGCAGCTGTGGTGTTACCTTCCAGCTGTCATAAATCGGTGTGGAATATCAGCCCCTGAGTCAGTCTGAAAACTCATCCTGCAGAGCACACCTTTAAATTAACTCTCAAGCAGGCCCTGAGTCTCTTTCATGGTCCAGGAAGACTAGAGAAGAAATTTTGTCTTTGCCGTTGCCTTCTGCACTGGCTTGAGGTGATAAATAGCTGAGGAAAATGGTGAATTTCTTTCCAGGCGCACAGACTCCCGCAGGTGGGACGGCATGGGGCACGCTGCTCGCCTCCTTCCTCGGCTCTCCTCCGGGGGGAGAGAGATGCACCACTTAAGCTGGACTGTTACTGGGCTGGGCAGACATTAAGCTTCGCTGACAAAGCTGTTAAGCACTAAACTGCCTGAAGACCTAGTGATGTTTAGGGGGAAGCTGGAGGGGACAGGAGAGAAGGAGGTTCTGTTTTCCCTGTTCTCTCGCTATGTTCTTTCCCTGTTCTCTCTCAACACGGCCGGGTGTGCCTGGTGCAGCCCTCCCCGAAGGGCAGGCCCTCAAAAGTGAAGCACACAGCCCAGGACCGTGCCAGCTGGGCTGGCACAGCCCCCAGAGCAAGCGGGGCAGGGTCGGCATGCTTAGGCTTTCAGTGCATCGGTCCTTTAACGTAGTTATGCAGGTTTTCTGTTTCACCTTCTCTTACCTCGCTCAGTGCCTTTTACTCCCATCACAGCTCCCTGTCAAGTTCACATTGTCTATCTTCAAACTTCCACCCATGCAGCCACCCCAAAGAGATTTTTTAATGACAGCTTCAGCTACCTTCTTCTCACCGTGGTGGTGCTGACAGAAGGCTGCTCTTTCACCTGTTACATGGAAGCAGGTATTAAGCACTCAGCCAAGAGACATGGAGCTTCCCTGTAGCCATGGGCTTGCTGTTGAGGAGATGATCACTGGGGGCATCTTGCTTTCACGTGTTTCATAGAAGGGCACAGGAACCCTAAGACAGAAGGGCCTTCTGTCTGGTGTAACTATATGTGAGGACATACTGCACTGGGAACATATACAGGGTTCATTAGCTGGATAACATAATGGTGTGGCAGCTTTTGAGGTTAACCTTATCTTACATATCAGAAGTTCATTTTTTATTGATGCAGAAGTCAAGATATGAGTAATAAGTGCTTGAGGGGCTATGGTTATGGGTGAGACAATGGTGAGATTGAGTGAATCTGCACTTGCTATTTCACATAGTTTCAAGTTAGTGCTCAGAGAAAATAGGAATTTGCTGCATTGCTACTGACAGCCAAATTTAAGTCAAGTTAAACTTGTATCACTCAAAGATCTGCAGAACCAATCGCTTGGAAGCCACTGATCAGATTATAAGTCACAACCTTGACTGATGTAAAATAACCTTGCTCCACTGCACCTCATGGGCTTCTGACTAATTACTTCCACACATTTAGTCACTCAGGTAGCACGCCTAAGGCTCACTGAACTACTGAAACTCAAGCTAGCATATCTAATACTGTTTTGCATATTACAGTTGGAAAAAAAGTCCGCCCAAACCCTGTGATCAGCGATGTGGTGTTTCTGGTGTCAGAAAGTGCCTCTGAGCAAAAGTAAGGAGGGAGAGTGTGAGGGAAGGGATGCATTAGATGTGAGTAAAAGTCCCTGATTAGCAATTTGATCTCTACTCTCTGTCTTCTTGTATTAAAATCATTGCACTTTTAAAAATACAGGCTGACCCTGTCATTTTCCCCAAGGATTTGGAGAAATGATACTGGAAAGAATCTATACATTTACTTGAAAATAATTAATACTATGACCTTTCCAAATGTATCATGTATTGAGGGGTAAGGGGGAGCTGGGTGAGGGGGAAATGAAATAGAAAGAATGAACAAACTAAGCCAACTGCAAAGACTATTTTTTTTTGGTGGACAATGAGATTCAAATATGACCTTTCCAAATGTATCATGTATTGAGAGGTAAGGGGGAGCTGGGTGAGGGGGAAATTAAATAGAAAGAATGAACAAACTAAGCCAACTACAAAGACTATTTTTTTTTGGTGGACAATGCGATTCAAATTATTATTATTATTATTATTATTATTATTATTGATGATGATGATGATGATGATGATGTACTTAAAGAGTGTTCCTCAATGAGGCCTGGACCCGGCATGTGGAACTGCGCTTCTCACAAGGAAGCACTTACGCAGGCACACAGCCCTGTTCCTGCAATGGGACTGCTCACACATTGAATTGTCTTCATATTTATCTGTATTGTTCATACACACGAAGTAAAATAGCTGCCTGAGTCCAAGCTGAGAGCCTTTACGAGAGGCTGTGAAGAAGCAGAGGTGCAGTGTTGGAGTCTGATGTGCAATAAACAGGAATTAACGCAGCAGGGATGTGGAATTTTCCCAGCAGGTTAGAACTGTGAGCAAAAGGAATGGCATTTTCATATTGTTTTGCTATGTTAGGATGCCTGATAATGCACCATCCAGAGAACTGGTGTTGACTCAGATCACACATCAGACACCTCCCAGGCACGCTGTGGCTGTGGCCATCCCTGGGAAGCTCTATCACCACCACCCGCCTCTCACCTCGTGCGTCTTTGCCTGGGCCAGCCCCATCTTCCAGGGCCTTCACGGAACTTCCCTGCTGCCAGACTAGGAACAAGGAGTCCTTCTTTCTTTAATGTCTGTGCCTTATATATGCAGTTTTCTAGCATCCCTTTTCAGTCCTTCTTGATCTTATATGCACTGAGCAGGGAGAAATGCATACGCACTTCGAGATACAGAGCTATACATGATAGTCGTTAAAAAAAAACCCCAACATTTCCCAACTGGCTGTATAACAGCTGTATTTTCACAGTCAATTTCCAAGTGGTACTGTGCAGTTTTCAGTATTTCCAACAAAAGGTAATGTTTCACTTCTAAAGCTTCAGGAATATGTAGTTAACGCTGTTTTGGTTTTTTTTTTTAAGCTGCCCATTTTCCCACTTGGAAAAGTAAGATATTTTAGCTGCATGAGGACACAGAACTACAGATCCGGAAAGATAGTATACAATGCAGGGACAATTGTGCCAAGCCTCATTTGATGCATAAATGGGAACAGACCTATTAAGTCCTGAAAAGGCACCCTGTTTTCTTAGATATTCTGTTCACAGAATCATAGAATACTTGGGATTGGAAGGGACCTTTAAAGGTCATCTAGTCCAACCCCCCTGCCATGAGCAGGCACATCTTCAACTGTATCAGGTTGCTCAGAGCCCTGTCCAACCTGACCAGGAATGTGGCCAGGGATGGGGCATCTACCACCTCTCTGGGCAACCTGGGCCAGTGTTTCACTGCCCTCAGTGAAAAATCTCTTCCTTATATCTAGCCAAAACCTACTCTCTTTTAATTTAAAGCCGTTAGCCCTTGTCTTATCACAACAGGCCCTATTAAATGGTTTGTCCCCAAACAAGCTGGTTCATGACCTTCTAGAGGCTTGCGGGCTTAGTGTAAGATTTATTATCATAAGTTGTTAGACTTTTTCATTTAAATTCATGTAGATGTTAATACTTATGATCTGTTTTCTCATCTTTTCTCTTCACTGGTACCTGGGTTGACTTGCACACCCGAGCTCCTAAATTGAAGACGGGCCAAGTCAAAGTGATCTCTTAGTGCAGAACACTCTACACTAATACTCTACTTAGTATTCTCTGAATACTCTACACTAAGTACAATGCTATAGTACAGTTCAGAAAGGTTTTTACTTCTCTCCCAGTATGTGGTGTTATGACTTTTTAAAGTTGAGGAGCAAAGAGAAGAAAGGTCTCAAGGGCACCTTTGCTGCTGTAAAAGTTATAACTGCCTTTCACACAGATCAAGATTACTTTAGGAATTTCTCTTGCCGCTCATGACAAAAAGATCAGTTCACGTAAATAATCTGGACATTTAACTAGAGACCCAAGCTGCCCCAGCCAGCCTTCATGCTTGTCCCAGGCTACATCCTTGGTACAACCTGAGTACGTTGACATGAGCTCAGCCTTGTCCTGCCTGCCGTTTGGATGCTCTCTGGGGTCTGGACTGGTTTCAACATCACGGAAGGGTTTAGGACTTGCTTCTTTAGACCCAGGGTGACAGTAGGAATCAGGCAGCCAGGCCACCTCTCATGCAAGCTGTTGTGGTTTAACCCCAGCCGGCAGCAAAGCACCACACAGCCACTCACTCACTCCCTATCATTGGAATTGTTTAATGCCAGGTTGGACAGGGCTTTGAGCAACCTGATCTAGTGAAAGCTGTTCTATCATTCTGTGATATAGAAAGTAATCTTGTCATGTAACACATTTATTATGTCTTTTCTTGTCTCTTCCACATATTCTGTAAACGCAGATGACTAACCTATTTCTTCAGAGGCTTAAGTGATGAGTGTCATTTAGAATAAGCCCTTAGGCATGATGTAGGTAAACACTTTGATCTATTTGGATGAGTCAACTTTGAAAACAAAAGTTTAGTTGAATCCAGTTTAAAAGGTCACATCCACCCTTGTGCATTTTCACTGAGATTAGCTTAGAAAAGAGGGACCATTGCCTCAACTGTTTCCTGACAACCTTGCAGGTGATGCTGGTCAATAGAAGGGGTCATAGTCACACTTACCCTAGTCAGAGTTTGCAGTGATTGAATGACAGGAGATTAACGTTGCTGCCTGTTTGAGGGCTAGCAGGGAGATATCTGGAGGAAAAGAGTTGACCTCTAAAATCGTCGTCACTATACAAAAGACAAGAAAACAACAAACTGTTGAAGGATTCAAAGAATTTGTAGGGCTACAAATCTCAGCTTTTCTCCAGTACAGGGAAAATAGCTTCAGTCAAATTGTTTGCACTTGCCTATTGTGATCAGCCTACAGTTGTGCTGGGAGCTTCAGGACGTGATTTACAACCAGCTATGTTTCATACACTTCCATCTGTAACATTAATCCTGCAGGGTAAACTGAGAGGTAAAGGGAAGTTTCCAGTAGCCAGGGCTTACTACAGAAGCAAGGAGTGTGGTATATTCACAGATAAAAAATGGTGTTAGGATTCTTATAAGTAAGGCCCCTTGGTATCCTGTTTGCTCTTGCAAGTATACACCATCAGAAACTCAACCAAAACAGTATTTCTTTGCTGCAGTCACATGTACATCTGTCCTCAAGAGAGAGTCTGGATGGTTAAGAGCTCAGTCAGTGCTAAGAGAAATGCAGAGAAAAAAGGATAAGGTATTGATGACTGTGCTGTTTCTCACTTGCCATTACTTCAGTGTGATTTAGTAGCTGGGTGAAAGCATTTGGCATTTTGGTATCTTTTTCTGAACTGATTGACAAGTTTGGTGTAGACAGTTAAGGTCCTACAAAGGCATACAGGATCTACAGGTAGACTGAACTTGTGCTGCTCTTCAAAATAGCATTGCCAAGCCACACTGAACAGATGTTACAGGATCTTCTGTTAGAATGACCTCAGCTGCAATGCCAGGTCAGGGATTAGACTGAATTTTAGCCCACGCCTTGGCTTGGCTAAGGCCAAGCGTTAATTTAGCCTCAGAATTCCCTATTTTAATTCTAATGCTTCTGCTTTTCTAGAATGTGTCCCCATTTTACAGGTAGGACTCCAGCTGTGTATTTGCTGCAACATACCATTCCAAAGCTGAATGCAGGCATAGGTCAGATGAAGAAAACAGAATCTCTAATGCAATGCAACAGATTATATAAACACAGAATTTAGTTGCTTTATGAGGACAATCAAATTCAACAGATGAAAAAGATTTGGAAAAGTAAGTGTAACCCTGGAGGTAATAGAACCTCTCATTTTGCTCTCCTGTTCAATCACTGAATAATCTCTAGTGATGTGGCAGTGGCATAATACTAAAATTTTATCCCGAGCAGGACATTTTTGTACATTTTGTGTCAGTTGACATTACTTCTCAGAGTTTTACTGTGTCTACCAGGTATATCTTTGCAGTCATGTATCCAGCTAACAGTTCAAGCAACAATCATTTCAGATTAGGTGGATAGAGAGAAAAACAAAATGAGATTTCATAGTCAGAGAACATTTTTCAACATTTATGTAACCTCCTCTAAACAAATATTGTTAATTGATTTAATCCTCAGTATCCTTGTAAAGCAGATAATTATCATCATCCTAGTTTTACAGCAGGAGAAATTTGAGGATCAAAGGTTAGATTACTGCTCAAAGCCTCACGAATTTGCATGGCAAGTATAATTCAAATCTGTAGAACTTTATTTTATGATTTAATCATGATGTCCTTCCTTCAGGGCAAAAAAGCTGCTGTACTCAAGCAAATAATGGTTGCCACAGTATGAAAAATACAACATAAAACTATACTGGGCCTGTAATTCATTAGAATAAATCCCTTTTCATGATAAACTGCATCATTTAATGCAATTCAGAAATTGTCAGTGTCCAAATGCAAACAAATTTGAAGTTCCTTGTATTTTGAAGTAGAAGCTGTTGCAGAGCTTTGTTTCTCTGATGTTTTCCAACTAAATTTATTTGTAGCCAGTTTATGAACCCTTATTCCTGATTTACTGAAAGAGCCCTTCTTCTTTGATAGTTGGCACCTCTTCATACTGGAACACTGCAAACAGATCAGCTTCTGTCTCTATACTGGTAGGCTGAACTAGTTTAGTTCTTTTCATTTCCGCCAGTGACCTAGGCTTTTCATCTTTGCTGACCTCTTCTCCCTGGTATTCAGTGACAGCATGTGTGGGAACGGTTCAAAGCTGCATGAGGGGAGGATCAGACTAGATAGTAGGAAACATTTCTTTACTGAGAGGGTGGTCAAACACTGCAACAGGCTTCCTAGAGAGGTGGTTGATGCCGCAGGCCTGTCAGTGTTTAAAAGGCATTTGGACAATGCCATTAATAATGTGCTTTAACTTGTGGTCAGCCCTGAAGTGGTCAAGCAGTTGGACTAGATGGTCATTGTAGGTCCCTCCCAACTGCAACTATTCAATTCTATCCTATCCTAATGATGTCAAATCTAGACAAATATCTTTAGTACTGTTGTTTGCTATACATAATCTCATGCTCAAAAGTAGTCACTGCCTTTGATACTGTGCAAATGCCTGTGACCAAGAATATGCCCAGTTGCCATCACTAATGTGTAGTCATAGCAAAAGCAGTCCTGCAAAGGTCCTATCTTTCATTAATTGCATTCCCTTGCTTTGTAGGCAATGGGCCACTCTTGTGGCATGGGCATGTGGTGGCAAAAGCAACACTCCAGTGAATGACACCTTGGCTTCATAGTGCTTTCTTCTTCTATTTTTCCCATGTAATAACTCTTCTAGCTTTCTGAAATTACGAAAAATACAAATACACCCCCCCAGTTATTCAAACTATAACCCTTTCAGTACTCATGCTTGGGACTGTGTATTTCATCTGTGAAACAACTTTTTAGAGTTCTCTGGATGTCAGTAGAGGACCAACACTTCAATGAATTAGGAGTTATTTCTTTTTTCTGTCTTGTTTGTGGTGCTTAACTCTCTTTATTATTGTTATCTTCAGAATCTGAACTGAAAACAAGAACATCAGCTCTACAGTGACTTCTTAAATCCCTTTACCTAAATTAGAACCAGATTTTCAGACATGAGTGTATAGAAATATGCAAGGGTCCATTACATAGGGTACAACTATTGTATATTGAGTACTTTATGGCTGACCCTGCTTCAGATGTAATATTTTATCCCTTTAGGGGAAATAATTACTGAAGACCTTACAACTGACCCAGGGCTTTATAAGACTTCTGTGTATGCTGGTTTTAGGCCAATAGGAATATACTACAAGTAAGATTCAAAGGTTAACCAAAACCATATAAAATCCATCTTCCTTTTCACCTTCATTGCCTTATCTCTCAATGATGACCAACATCAAAATCAAGGGATTTCTATGTGAGTTATAAAACAAAAACCAGGCAATTTTGTAACTTGTTGGGCAATTTCCCATTAAAGCATTTTCTCAGGGCAAAATGTGGTTTCTGCAAAATTAGAAGCTCTTAATTTTGCCAATTTTATTTTCATCAGGGAAAAAAATAAGGACAAAAGGTCCCATTTCAGGATAGATCTCCATGCCTAAGCCTTTACACCTTGATTCCTATAAAATGTACCTTCAATTGAAAACATTCTCCTTCATCCAGGCAGATCAAACTCCCTTACCAGACTGCATTCCACGTGCATCAGTGCAGGAGCAGTGGTGGCTCAGCTAGGGGAGGACATGCAGTGAAATGTATCCCAGCTCAGAGATCTAATTTACAGGGGAACGGGCAAAATGAAGGTGAACTATAATTCCCTGGAGGCATCTGCCTGTAATTGGATATTTTGAGAGTCCAAGGTTTTGTCTGGATTTTTTTGATAATTTTGGTTTTGACCAAGATAGAAAGAAATTGTAGAAGAATTACAAATTCTTAAAAAACAAGAGAAATTCTGATTTCTCAGCCCAATCTGTTCTTTGTTGCATTACTTGCACATAAACCCAAACAACTGCTACCAAAACACAGTCACAAATCAAACCACCCTTGGTAATTTCTAATTATGTCTTGGGTAAAATCAATACCTAATTGGCTGAAAACCAAGGTAAAGATAAAAAACTGGAAAGACTTGGCTCCCATCCCTTATACCCACCACTTACCACACTGCATCTCTCATTGCCTGAAACAGTGTGAGCTCTGTAACAAGAGCCCTCATCTAGCAGCAGGATGCATATCTTGTAATTAAAAGGTTCTTCCAGCGTTCCCGTATCACAGCACCTCCAGTGTGTTGTTCACAGCATCTGATGGAAAGATCATTTTGGACAACAGAAGCTGTAGCAACAGGGGAGGTGGTATGGGAATCTGGGGGAAGGGAGGGCTTCTAAGAACCTGTGTTTTAGCCCGAGGCAGAATGAAAGATAGTGCCGAGGCAGACTCCGTAGATAAAATGCCCAAAAGCTGCTGAAGTTTTTGTGTGTGTATGAGCGTTAGCAGAATGTAAGACAGTGACCTACCCTCAAGCAAAAAGATGCTGAGTAATTCACAAAGGAAGGTAGCCAATGGTACCGTACTACAAAAATAACCTAATGAAAATAAGGCTATCGATTTCATTGTGCAGTGTTCTTGGTCTCAGCCTTAGTGAAACTTTGTAAGGAACATCTGGAAGAACTGCTGTCCCTAAACATGCATTACATAGCCAAGGATAGGCAGCTCGTAACCCACAGCGAAAAAGAACACAATAAGATCATATTTCTACAAGTATTTATTAATGTACTTTAGTCATAGCAGAATTGAGGCAGGAGTATATCAGCATAAACCCATCACAGTCAGCTTGAGTCTTTTAACCTTTGGCAGCTGATCCAGAGTCCGTGAGTGAAGAACTGGATAGGCAGAACAGCATATTGGCTGTGACTAAACAAACACATTTTTCAAGAGTCAAAATACTTCTCGTTAGGCTTTGAACTTTCAGCAAAATGGGAGTTATTTAAAAATGATCTGGAATCACTCATCCCATATTACGGTAGTAATAGACCCTTTTCTCCTCGTGAAGTAAAATGTTACTGTAGGGACTGGTAAATTTGCTGCTGCCTCTGTCAGTCAGGATCTATCAATCACACTGCAAAGCTCTAAACAATTCTGACTTAATGAAATGGGAATAGGAAATAGAGACAGGATCTATTTTGTTGCTGTTCACTGAAGTTCTTTGCCTGTTCTTTTTCCTCACATTGCTTTAGGAAACTCTTCTTAAGTTTCTTTCAGGTAGGAGGCATTAACTTCACATATGCTACCCCTTTTGTATACTGTATGGGTTTTAGTAGCTCTATTTAAGGCGAGGGAAGAGCATGTTGAAGATAAATATGACAATTGGTCTTTTTTTCCTGCAGTGATAAACCCCATTGAAAACAACAGTGCTTAAACCAATGTGCATTGAAAACATAGCAGTGTTGTTAATATTGCGCTTTCATGTGCACAGCCAATCCCTTTGAAGTTCAGCAGCCATGCTGGTTATATTGAAGTATGGGTAAAGAAAAGTTTCTCTCCGTTTCCTCTAACAAAATAACTATCCCTAGTTTATGATCCATGCAGCTTTGATCTCTCACTTTGCTCACTTTATATGAGAGACCATGAGGATTAATCTAAAAATCACGAGGATTTTCACGAGGATTAATCTAAAAAGAGTACTTTTAAATGATCAAGGATTATCTGTATAGTATATTATATCCATGAAAATACGGTAATATTTCTCAGACAATGGTAATATGCTCTTTCGTTTCTACCTTCCCTGCTCTTCTACCATGGAAGAACTTCCATAGAATCATAGAATCTTTGCATTGAAAGGGATCTTTAAAGCCCATCTAGTCCAACCCCCCTGCAATGAGCTAGATCAGGTTGCTCAGAGCCCCGTCCAACATGACCTAGAATGTCTCCAGGGATGGGGCATCTACCACCTCTCTGGGCAACCTGTGCCAGTGGTTCACCACCCTCGTTGTGAAAAATTTCTCCCCTAGATCTAGTCTAAATAACATTTTGGTAACACCTTATTGATTTGTTTTCTTCTCATCTCTTCTGTTCTTGGGATGCTCCAGCTGCTCATTAAAATGCCTAATGGCCTGATAGCTACATTCAGCCCCATGCATTTGTAAAGTCTAAATTAGGTCCATCAGATAGCTTATAATTTCATTTGTGTAGAAAAAAACAAGCACTGAAAGTAACTGAAAAAAAAAACCCCAACACCTCCAGAGAGGAATATTGCTAGCGAAGAAAAATAACATTGCTTGATCCAGGAAGAAGCTTCAGCAAATCCTCCTGTCCTCTTTTCTGAAAAAGCAGGCTCACAAACAGCCTCAGGGCAGAACTTTCCCCACCTTTCTTTCCTGGTCATCTACCCATACATCTGTCCTCCTCGTGCTCAGGATATAGCACCTTATAGGAGCCTCCTGCCTCACTGCCTCATATGCAGCAAGGCTGGGCCTAGGGATAGACCTTAGGCACTTTTAGCTTGGACAAGAGCCACAGCTCATGTTTCTTGCCTTAAATTGCCAAAAATTCTTCCTGCTGTCCCTGTCTTAATCCAAGGTGTAGATACTTTGGATCAGGAATTTTAGGAATGCCACCTAGGTCTACAAAACATGAGACAACTCACAAGTCATGTACTCTAGCTTCTTGAGGCATGTTCATGTTATGCTTCCTTGAACTGCTATAAGAATGACTAAACTATGCTTAAAACACAAAAAAAGTCTTTTGGTTTCATAGAAAACCATCCAGAACCCTCCAAACCCCTTCCATTCCCCCCACCCACAAGCACCTCACCCGCACAGGAGACATACAAGCTGCACATGGTAGCCACAGTTCAGGACGTAGCTAGTACACCACACACATCAGCACTCCAGGACTGAGGGTGGAAAAACCCCACTGTTTAGAAGGTGGGCCAGCAAAATATTTTAATCAGGAAGCTCAATTGCAGTCAGGTAACTGTCTGGGAGCCAGGCAGTTAACAGCAGCTGACACAACCTGGAGTCAGCACTCGTAGCAATTTTCCCCTCTGGCTGCTTCCATAAAATCAAGGCAGTTGTGATGTCTATTGCCTGCCCTCCTGAACCCCTCGGGGTTTCTGGAGTCTTCTCACAATCATATAAGGAGTTGTTGCTACAATAATGGTCTCTTACCTGTCAGCAGCCTGTAACCAAGAGGGTATTTGATTCATATTGTCTGTGCGCAGGAACAGGTCACCAGAGAAAGTGGGTTTTCTTATTTCAGTTATCATACCGATGACTATAAGCACATGGAGGAGGTTGTTCAGAGTCTAGTAATGCAACCCCATTAGTCTTTTCTCAGTTTAATTTGTGGGGTTCATGTGTTTACAAAGAAGCTGAGCCTCAGCAGAAGTCAATTACTGTTCTTAAATCTACCTTAAGTTCTTTGTTTTAAGATAACATCCCAGCACACTAAACCTGACAGCAGCAAGATGAGCACCAACAGATGAGTTGGGTTCCTCTCCAAATGTGCAGAAAAAAATAAGAAAACAAACAGCCAAAACCAGTTAACTGGCGACTAGGAAAAAGAATCACAGAATCACAGAAACACTAGG
>NW_010551176.1:0-2673 GCF_000687285.1 Phaethon lepturus | reverse complement strand
GCAGCCTGAGACCTGGATGGCTGCACGTTTCTGTGGGAACTCTTTGTGGATCTGGATTTTATCATCCTTATCATTATTTTTCCTTCTCTTTCTGTCCTCTTAATCTGTCTTTATCTCAACCACTGAATTTTACTTTTTTCACCGATTGTCTCCCCCATCCTACTTGGGCGCTGTGTGGGCGGGAGTGAGTAAACAGCTGTGTGGTGTTGTAGCTGCCTGCTGGGTTAAACCGCAACAAGTATTTAACTTGGATTTAGGCTGCAAATGTGTGTTGTACCTTGTAGAATAAGAGTTAGGGTGTTTATGCCCCATAGTGCGTTCAGTTTTGGGCCCATCACTATAAGAAAGACATTTAGGTGCTGGTGCATGTCCACAGGAGGGCAATGAAGCTCTGGAAGGGTCTAGAGCACAAGTCTTATGAGGAGCGGCTGGGGAGCTGGCGTCGTTTATCCGTGAGGAAAGGAGGCTGAGGGTAGCCCTTACCACTCTCTACAACTACCTGAATGGAGATTGTAGCAAGGTGGGGGTCGGTCTCTTTTCCCAAGTAACAAGTGATAGGATGAGAGGAAACAACCTCAAGTTGCACCAGGGGAGGTTTAGATAGAATATTAGGAAAAATTTCTTCACCGAAAGGGTTGTCAAGCATTGGAACAAGCTGCGCAGGGAAGTGGTTGAGTCACCATCTACATGTATTTAAAAGATGCGTAGATCTGGTGCTTAGGGACATGGTTTAGTGGTGGACTTGGCAGTGCTAGGTTTATGGTTGGACTTGATGATCTTAAGGGTCTTTTACAACCTAAATAATTCTATGATTCTACTGTTTGTCCTGCACCCCTGGTGCCTGTTGTCTTTCAGAATAACTCGGGCAAGCACTTAGATCAGCCTTCAGCTGAGGTTGGGTAAAGTGAGTAGGTGTTTATACTGGATGCTTAAGAAACCTGCTTTTACAGTATATTCTTGTAGCATATATTTACATAGAGTTTAAAATGCAGGAGAGGTTCTTAGACATTCTGTAACAAAAATCTGGTGCTCTTTCTTACAGCTTAGCCTTACTGGGGTTGTGAGAGCCCTGTTTATTGTTTTATTTCTGTCATGAACACTGATTCCATTTCATGGAACTTTTAACTTTTGCTTGTGGGAATAACTCTTCTCTCATAGAGCGACGGGAAGACCTACGAGGTGGATTTGTGCTGTGTTTTTTGGATGATGGAACGGGAATGGATTCAAGTAAGTGACAGGAATTTACAGTTGCATTTTCAAGCTGAGGTTTCATGTTATGGCTTAAGCTGAATTAACAGCTTGGTTCTGTTGAAAGGGGCACGTTCCATGCCTGGATACATGTTCTTGCCTCTGCACTGTCTCTCTCACTGTATCATATATCAAACTATTCACCTCTTCAGTTGCAGTAAACTAATCTGGCCAAAAGAAAATTGTTTTGCTGCATTATAGAATTGAGTCAGCCTGTTCTGTGGTTTTGCAGGATACCAAAGTTGGCCTTGGGCCTGGAGGGATCATAGTGTAGCCGGAATAGGGAACAAGCACAAGCTTTGATGGGCATAAGCATTTTCCCCATTAGAGGCTGCCAAGTGGTTAGTGTATCTCAGCTCTAGTAAGAAAGTGCCATGGCAGAAATGGAAAGCTTAGCTCTGAAAGCATTTTGCCATTGTTTCATCATTGGCATTGTGATTGAGATCAATACTTGACAATTATAAAATTTTAGGAGTGTGAGAAGAATGTAACAAATGTCCTGCGTCGTTATAAGAATCGATGTAAACCCGTGTTGTATCTAGCAGGAGAAAAGCTTTCTTGCCTTGCTTTAGCATCAGTGAACAGCACTGTCAACCCATACCACATTCTTTGTGTCTTGAAGATGGGTAAATCCTCCTGTGAGGAGCTCTCTACTAGGGAGAAAAGTTGGGCTAAATTGGAAGGTTTTGGAGAAGGCAGGAGAGATAGGTAAATAAGCATCAACTAACACTTTTGTTCTGATCCCTCAATACTTTAAGATCATCTTGTGATATGAAGTATTTAGTTCCATTTATTAACACTTATAAAAATACATTAACATCTTTGATATGCAGATTTGTGACCTGCGTGAAGGAATTTAGTTTGGACTCTAGATAGCTTCTGTGTATTCTCTGGAATACAATTAAGGATGCTAAACGGGTCTTCTGAGAGTACTTTTCTGTCACCAGTGGAATTGAAGGAAGCAATTAAGCCCCATCCATAAAACACATTCAGAGGCTTAAATGTGTACTTCTCACAAGTCTTTGGATGAGGGAGAAGAAATACAACCTTTTCTGCATATCTTGAAAACTACATATTTGTCTCTGGATCAAGAGTAGAAGGTGACAAATGCCTGTTCTAATGCCGCAGAGTCTAATAGCAGCTTTTACACTGGTGTTCCTGTATTACTGATTTTTGTGACATAGTGAGATTTAAATATTGTCTAAGTATTAAGTTGCTTTTTTTGATGGATCTTTCTGCTAAATCTTGAAAGATTTTAGCCTGACTTTGGTAGTCTGAGATGACGTGCGGAAAACAGACTCCACAATCTATAAGATTGTAAAGTAGGTATGTTTATTCAGCACTGGGCAGCACGGGGGGTAGTCCCACCAAAACCGTGCGCGCCCAATGTGGCGCTTACTTCAAATATATACAGCGAAGTGTTGC
>NW_010551175.1:43194-43418 GCF_000687285.1 Phaethon lepturus | reverse complement strand
GGACGCGTGATAGTAAGAGCCTCCGAGCCCGTGGGGCTCCCGGAAGCCGCCCTATCTGGAGGGAAAGCCCGGCTCCATGTGCGGGGGCCGAGCTCCCCAGCGCCATCACTTGTGCAGATCAGAAGGGATCAGGAGCGATGTGCTGTGCCATGCCGTGCTCCCAATGGCATGCCTTCTCCATCCCCAGCGTCCCTGGAGCTGTAGGCTTTGTGGCTCTCTGAACC
>NW_010551175.1:28766-43183 GCF_000687285.1 Phaethon lepturus | reverse complement strand
TGAGGCTGAGGCTGAGGACCCCGGCACCATCACTTGACCTGTAGGTCCCCAGCCTCAGCCCAGGTCTACCGTTAGTTAGGGTTAGGGTTCAGAGAGCTGCAAGGCCTAGATCTCCTGGGACGCTGGGGCTGGGGCTGGACAAGGCCTGCCAAGGGGAGTGCGGCACCACACCAACATCGCTCCTGCCACACCTTTCTGATCTCAGCCACCCATGGGGCTGGGGAAATCCAGTCTAAACCTACCCTTTTTCAGTTTGGCACTGTTGCCCCTTGTCCTGTGGCTACAGGCCTTCGTTAAAAAGCCTCTCTGTCTTGCTTATAAGCCCCCTTTTTATACTGAAAAGCTGCAGACTGAAAGGACTGCTAACATTTCTGCTGGGATGACGTTACTTCAACAGATCATACCAGATGCCCAGTAACGATTTGTTCTATTTGTGCTCTATAACAAAAGTCATAGACCACCTTGGTGTGCCTGAAGGTAAACTTACGCCTAATTTCTTGCTGGCCAAAGGTTGCTTATCATATTCTGGGCAAACTGGGTTTTACCTTGTGGTAGGAAAGTTTGCTGTTCTCTTAATCACTCCTGTTGACAGTTAAGCAATTAATAGCCTACATTTGTTATCTGTGTTTTGTAGGTGTCTACGCTTGCTTATAATGTTCATGTCTTTATTGAACAGGTTCTCCACTTTCAGTTAGATAAACAGCCTCACCATGTGCGGTATCTGGGCCCTGTTTGGGAGTGATGAATGCCTTTCTGTCCAATGTCTAAGTGCCATGAAGATAGCACACAGAGGTCCTGATGCTTTTCGTTTTGAGAACGTCAATGGATTCACCAACTGTTGTTTTGGTTTCCACCGCCTTGCAGTTGTTGATCAGTTATATGGCATGCAGCCTATCCGGGTGAAGAAATTCCCATATCTGTGGCTGTGTTACAATGGAGAAATCTACAATTTCAAACAGGTAAGTGTTGTATGGATCATACAGCATTTTCTTTTTTTAATTTCAAAATAGTGGCTATTTGGAAAATGTTTAAAACATGGTGGGCTAGAATATCAGAAAAAAATTTAAAAGTTACCAGATGACTAGTATTTAAAAGGAAGTAAACTATCTCAATGAGCTGTGAATCTGTGGTGGCTTAGATAGCAACATACTTAGTCTTTAATATTGAAAAATCACTTTTTAATTGACAAGAAGGGCAATAAGTATTTGTATCTTCAAGTTTGATCAACTTAAAATAAAGATGCATTTTTCATTACCCTTTGGGGAAAGAAATTCCAAGCCTCTTTCTCTCCTTCTCTCTTTATAATGCAAATGCTTTTAGGTTGTCTTGCTCTTCAGTTATTTTGGGTCGTTCTTCAAGCTGTCTGGTATTGCATTTTTATTTCTGCATATTAATCTAGATGGGATATGTCACTTACATTAATGTATAGTATGCATCCTTATGTAAAAGCAACAAGCATGAGGGAGATGTTTCCAAAGTCTTTAGGCATCTGCAGCTTAAGGCAGATGCTTTGTGGGGTTTCTGAGAGACACCTAAGCAAGTCGCTTGGGCACAAAACAAGCAGCAACTCTGTACTTGTTTCCTGAAGTGTCTGATTGTCCCTGATGGATGTTATACTGCTGCTGAACATTGTCTGTGTGCCTCAGTCCCTGTACTGAGATGTCCACGCTGCCTGTGTTACTTGGGAAGTGATTCAGATCATCCAAATTTGGCACATAAAGCAGCTTACAATCCTGACTGTTTCTGAATCATGCTGAAACTGTATGCTTAAAATTAATCATAAACTGAACGTGGTAGTATCAGAAACGTATGAATAATCTGAGATATATTAGTACTGCTAACATCACATTTTTGAAGTCAGAGTCAGGCTGCTTGTCAGTGACATCAGTAACGTCACTGGGAATTTGATTGAATAGGCCGGAGATTTCCCCCACTCCCCCCAATCTTTTAAGTATCTGGCTGTTTGAAACGTGAGATATACTTTGCCCTGCAGTCCATGTGAAATGTATTGCACTGACAGTCTGTAATACTTGCTGTGTTTTGCTTTGTGGTTTTTCTGGTGTTGAAAGCAGTAAGAATTACTCTCAATCATGTTACACACACAATTGTATGGGGAATTTTATTATGCAAAGCTTGCATTGCCATCAGCAGGAATTTGGTTGGTTGTTCTCACTACATTATGTACCCTCTTTCTTTATAAAGAGATTTTTCAGACTTGTGGCTGAAACCTACTTAGGAAAGGATTGTTGGTGAAACAGGTGTTTTGTTTAGGGCAATGACTTAGTTATTTTGGTATTGACTCGATTTGATCCAAGACTCTGCCCTATAAATAACAATTAAAACCAAAGAATTTAAGTTAAAATGCTAAAGCATTGGTTTTGTGGGGTTTCTTGGCTTTTTAGTGTTCTATGGAAACCCCCTCTTTCCCCCTGTCTGGTAGATGTTGAAAGGACTTTAAGAGTAGCACCACAAGAACATGAGGAATATTTGGTCTGACTTAAGTCTGACAGCTAATTTCTTCCTCCTCCACTCCATCTGCACAGGCAGAGTGAAAAGGTTGGTTTCAGAAATGGATTAGGCAGAAGGAAATTCTCTGTGCATAAAAAAAAACCCAACCAACAAACAAAACAAACCACTGAGGAATTGCAGTGACTGCATATGTAAACCAAAAATTTCTGAAGTACTTTACTCTGCAGAGATGTTACCAATATCTATGTGGGTTTTTTGTGGGGGTCTTATGTAAATGCCATTATTATCTGATAAGAAAGTGGCACTGAGTGATTTGAGACTTAAAAAAAAAATGATGTCTTTGTTTCTGGTCCTATTTTGAGTTGGATTTTTAGAAGCAGTGGCTGCCTCCTTCTGCCATTTGTCTGTGGGAGATGAGGAGGCTAGTGCTTCTGAAGACCGGGGTCATGGGTTTGCAGTTTCACATCCTCAAATAGAAATGTATCCCTGAAAACCTGCCATAATGTGAATTGCTTAAGACTGCAGAGTCAATCTACATTGTCTGAGAGATGGTCCTGGATAATATTTTGAACACAAAAGTGTAATTTCCTTCTATGGTGGAAATGTTTTATAACTTTTGAACTGTGATTTTACAAAAAACACTTAGTTGTCTTATTAAACAGTTACATGAATGGTGTTGTTTTTTCAATTAATAAACAATGTTTGCAAATGCTTATTCATACTTTTCTTTGTATTTTTTCTTAGTTGCAGAAACAGTTTGGATTTGAATATCAAACGTTAGTGGATGGTGAAGTTATTCTTCATCTTTACAACAGAGGAGGAATCGAACAAACAGCATCCATGCTAGATGGTGTATTTGCTTTCATCCTTCTGGACACTGCAAACAGAAAAGTGTTTCTGGCGAGGGATACCTATGGAGTCAGACCACTGTTTAAGGTGCTCACTGATGACGGATTTTTGGGTGTCTGTTCTGAGGCAAAAGGTAAAACCAGTTGTGTTTAGTGCCTAAATAATCTTAGGTATTGTTGTTGGAGACAAACTTCTTTGTCAAGCTTTTCTCCTAAGTGCAAAGAGAAAGTGAACTGTAAGTTCAGTAATAAATGAACTATGTTTAGTAGTATAAGAATTACACATCATTGAAACAAAAGCCACAGACACTAAACCTCTGAGTTGTTTAATTGTCCTTAATATCTCTAAAATAACTTGCTTATTTAATTTTGTATCTTTTGTGTTCTGGAGTCAGAGCAGTATTGAGCCCAAGGTGTTTTATATTACCCCAAAGTTAAATGTAGCCTATAGAGTTAGGCTAGATTTATGCTATGATATATTCTATTAGAATTTGTTCCTGGTGTTCTATGGTGAACTGGGAAATAATGCCACAAGAACTGCTACTCTGTAAAAGCCAAGAACTTTAAAATCCTACTGAAATTTCTGCAGCATTGGGTAATTTTCTAATGACACTTATTTTATTTGATGCTGATTTATTTTTTTTCCTTTAAGATGACACATTCACTGCTTTTTTCTTTTTCTTTTTTTTTTTTTTTAAGTAATTATCTTTAGTCTTGACACTTGCCTAAACAAAAACAAACAGTGCCAAAAGGGAGTTTAGTGCCTGAAATTCACTTTGGCTAAAACTGACTTTCACAATAACTTTTGTATCTCCCATTTACTGTATAGCAATTTTATTATCAGATTATCAGACTGCAATGTAGGTTGACTCCTTTAATAGTAGTACTAAGTATTAGTACTAAGAGCTGTACCATCTTTACTTCTTAGTAAGGCAGAAGGAAAGTGAATATTTTAGGGAATGTGTCCTATAACCATTACAATGAATTACTGGTCCCCCTCTAACAGCAATTCAGTATCTCTTTTGTGGAGTTCCTCAAGGAACCAGTTCCTCAAGGAGTGACCAGCAGGTGCAAAACATCCTCTTTCACAAGGGGAATGGAAATGAGGTTTGGCTACAAGTCTGCTTCTTGGCGTTCATTAGCAGTGGCGTAGATCAGTCTGGAACTCATGAGTTATGAAATCACTAAATCAATGTCAATTAAGCAATAACTTCAGTGATGTAGTTTTATTACAAACCCCTTGCTAGCTTGACTACACTTAATTTTCAACACAAAATCAGTTATTAACTGTCATTTGAATTCTCATAAGCATATTACAGCTTGACCTGGACATCATGTAGTCAGCTAGAAAAGCGCTCTTAATGCTCACAGGAATAAATTGCTACTTACCAATGAAGTAAAACTTGCTGGCTTCCTT
Organism: Phaethon lepturus; assembly: GCF_000687285.1. Taxonomy (NCBI): domain Eukaryota; kingdom Metazoa; phylum Chordata; class Aves; order Phaethontiformes; family Phaethontidae; genus Phaethon; species Phaethon lepturus. The sequence goes on along the minus strand of NW_010551175.1, from coordinate 38,449 downwards.
TCTTTGCTATCTGCCTCGGCTTGAGCTGGCTCAGATCTATGTGTGCAACCCACCAGAAGCAGAATCGTGCTCCAGCCAGGACAGACTCAGACTCAAAATGATATTTCTTAATACCAAATTTAAGATCTGGAGAAAATATTTGTATATGATTTTAGTACAGAGGCTGTTGAGTGGGGTATAACTTAACCATCCTAGGTTAAAACCTCTGACTTTTTTTTTCCCATTTTATCTGTAGGACTTATCAACTTAAAGCATTCAATGTCCTTATGTCCTAAAGTGGAACCGTTTCTCCCGGGTCATTATGAAGTGTTGGATTTAAAGCCCTCTGGCAAGGTTGCATCAGTGGAATTAGTAAAATTTCATAGCTATAAAGATGAACCACTCCATGCTGCATGTGATACAGTGGAACCTCTGCCTTCAGGTAGTACAGCAAAGCATTTGCTACTTATTCTGATGTAAAAATGAATACATTATAATCTTTGAATATAAAATTCATACTGATTGGTTTAGAAAAGTGCTATTTAAAAAAAATGTCAGAACCGTCATAATGTAGGAACTCGAGAATTGGTTTTGTAGGCAGTTGTGTACAAAGATACTTGAACTTGCATGCCTTCTTTCTCAAAGGAAATTCAGACAAATATCTGTGTTTTCCTAATCACATAATCCAGCAAAGTTTAAGTAACCCTTCTTGGGGTTTGGGTTTTTTTCTGCTCTTCTTTTCTGGACAGGCTTTGATCTTGAAACAGTGAAAAGCAACATCCGTATTCTGTTTGAAAATGCTGTTAGAAAACGTTTGATGGCTCATAGGAGGATTGGTTGTCTTTTGTCAGGTAAGTAGCAAGAATCATAATTTCTTGTGTACACTCTCTCTTTGGCCCATGATCTACCAGTCAGAGGAAAGTATACTGGCTGTTATGCTGTGATGTACCGAAGTGATCTGGATCTTAATTTGCTTTTTAGTTACAGAGGACTTGTTAGTTTTTGATAAAGTTTTCCAGTTTCAAAATATCTTGAAAGTCTTATGCTTTTAAAGTTTACTCTGGGATGGGATGTTGGCTTGTTGAGAGGCTGACCATTTCTGACTAAGACAGACAGACAGACAATACTTTTATTGAAAAATCACCCAATATACTCTTAAACGTGTAAGATTTATGCTTAGGTTGGCATCTAAAAAGAAAATGTAATTATTACATTCACTGTGCAATGAGTGAACATAGAAAAAGGCCTTGGGATGTTCAGGTAGCAGGAAGAACAAAAGTTCTTATTTGTCACCTTCTTTGCTTTAGCTTCTCTCCTAGACTGCCCTTGATTTACCAATTTACAGGGGAGCATCTGGACCAAAATTATTTCCTGTAGTTGTCTCTTTTTCAGGTGAGGTAATAGATGGTGGTATAGGAGGTTGTTCACTGAATTGACTGTTACCAGATCAGTGTTATGGAGGTGCTTTAGAGAAGTAAGGCTCTGTAGCCATGGGACTGACAGCTTATTTACTGTGTTTTGTAGCACTTTGAACTTGGGGTGAGAGTTTTGATGTCATAGAATCATAGATTAGTTTGGGTTGGAAGGGACCTTCAAAGGTCATCTAGTTCAACCGCCCCCCTGCAGTGAGCAGGGACATCTTCAACTAGATCAGGTTGCTCAGAGCCCTGTCCAACCTGACCAGGAATGGTTCCAGGGATGGGGCAGCTACCACCTCTCTGGGCAACCTGGGCCAGTGTTTCACCACCCTCACTGGGAAAAATTTCTTCCTTAGATCTACTCTAGATCTGCCCTCTTTTAGTTTAAAACCATTACCCCTTGCCCTATCGCAACAGGCCCTGCTAAACAATCTGTCCCCATCTTTCTTATCAGCCCCCTTCAAGTACTGGAAGGCTGCAATAAGGTCTCCCCGGAGCCTTCTCTTCTCCAGGCTGAACAAGCCCAGCTCTCTCAGCCTGTCCTCAGAAGAGAGATGTTCCATCCCTGTGAGCATTTTGGTGGCCCTCCTCTGGACCTGCTCCAGCAGGCCCATGTCTTCCCTGTGCTGAGGGCTCCAGAGCTGGACGCGGGACTCCAGGTGGGGTCTCACCAGAACAGAGTAGAGGGGCAGAACCACCTCCCTTGACCTGCTGGCCTCACTTCTTTGGATGCAGCCCAGGATACGGTTGGCTTTGGACATCAATAATTACACTCATTTATCATGAACCCTATTAAATGTGCATCTGAATGAGGAGCGACTAGGAGATACTGTTGTACCATTTCCTTACTGTGGCATCGTAAAAAGTAAGAGGGAGGAAAATGAAATGGGGAGATATGCAGAGTTGGATGATCCCAGTCTCAGTAAAAAGCCTGTTCAAACCCCAAATTTCAGATATCAAATTAGAAGGCAGTCAGCACTCCTCAGATGCATATGCAGAATGTATTAGTAGCAAAACTAAGTGCCCATGCTGGCATAATACCAGAGTATCTCAGTGCTTCATAATTTTGAGTATGTTTGGAACATCACAGTTGGAGAAGTGCTTTTGTTTCATTCACGGAGGGAGTTCTGCAACCTCACAGTGGAAACTCAGGTTTTGATTTCCCTGATTTCCGCATCATAAGCACTCAGTTTGATTTTTGTGCTCTCCTTTTCTCAGACTTTGTGTGTAATTTCTATAGAAGGAGATTTTTTTTTTTTTTTTTTACAAGGGAGCATGCCCACGAAGGGGATCAGGGTGTGAATGTATGCTAATGCACTCAGCTGAAAAAACACATGCAGACTGTAGGAAACAGAGGAGAGGATTTTGCCTCATGCTTGTCAGAACTGCAGGCAGGTATGGGAGAACAGGCACTGTGTTTTGCCCAGTACTTCAAAGGGGATTGGCAAGTAGAACTAGTTGAGGATTAGCAGAACCAGCTTATGCGAATAAGAAGATGGAGCCTTAGAGTACATCTGGGCACCTTGTGCATCTCTTGTTTGGTTGGGTTTTTTTGTTGTTTGTTTTCCAGACTTCAAATCCTTCCCCTGTCCTCCTCTGAGAAAGAAGGCAGGGGGGGGAGGTCACTAGTGAAGCTTTTCACTTTGAAGTGATGTTTAAAAAATTAATTCCTCTCAAAATGTGTGAAACACACTTTTGAAAAATGATCGGGGAAGAGTGGAATCCTTACACAAAACATTCTAGTTTTTTACTTAATTCTTTTTTATTCAAACACCCAATCAAAATAAAAAAAAACCCCATAGTTCTGTCAGTAAAGTATCAAATGTGTAGGTAAGAAGAGGATAGAGAGCAGTTTTGAAATGGAGAATAAATTCCATTATAGCAGAGTTGAGAAGGAGCAATGTAGTGGTACAAAATTTTCCGAACACTTTCTGTGTATCTTAAAGAAGGATTTCCACTGATGCTTCTGACACCAAAGTACTAACAACTGTTACTGAAGATGGTCCACTAAAGTTGTCTGATTCTTCTGTTAAGCAGAGGTAAATGTGCACTTGTACAAGAAGTACCTTGGATTCGCATGGCTTAAAAATGAAGCCCACTCATGAGATTCTGCTATCTAGATTCAGTGTCCTTAAGGGGAAACAAAACACCAGTCAAATACCTAACCAAATAATTTTTTTTGTTGGCAGGGGGCTTAGATTCCAGCTTGGTCGCAGCTGTTCTTCTGAAACTGATGAAAGAAATCAACATCAATTATCCATTACAAACCTTTGCAATTGGAATGGAAAACAGTCCTGACTTACTGGCTGCCAGAAAGGTATAGTAAGCATTGCTTTCAGTTTGTTCTGAGCTGCTGAATGCTTAATAGTGTATATTAATGGTGCTAACTTCATGGTAAGGTATTAAGAGTAATAATGAATATTCATGTATCACTATGATGTAAATCTGTTTGCAGTAGATCATTTAGTACAACATTTGCTGCTTAGTTAAGTCTTACGAAAGAGATAATCAATCCTTACATGTTTTCTCCTGCATTTGGAAGACCTTCGTGACAGACTCCCATTGCACTGTTACCAAAAGGACAATACTTTGGAGTTGTGTCAATTCTGCTTCTGGGTTTTAGGGTAAATCTCCATGCTATGGTTCCTATGCTATGGCATTTGTATACATGTTAAATATTGTAAGTTAACTGTCAGTTTCCTGAATTAAGAGCCTTGTACAAACTTGTTGGCATCTGGGGGACCCTTTAGGTATCCAGGCTTTTGAGCTGCTTTTTCTCTTCAGGGCAAATACCCGGAGTATTTAGAGCCTCTACAGATTCTATTATGCTTTGGGCAAACAGCTGGATGATCTGTTGTAATCATGACTGAACACTACAATTAGGAAAACTATGTTCCCTGGGGTAAATGTACTGCTGCAAATCAGAGTGTCTGCTACAGTATCAGCTTTTCTTGGCCTACTGTCCTACAATTCTCACTGTGGCAGAAGGGAGCTGGTGCTTTCACTCAATGCATGTGTTTTAATTACAATGTATGTTTAAAAATGTTTTAATTGAAAGGCAATACGTCACTGTGACCTTTTACACATAGGTGGCAGCACATATAGGCAGTGAACATCATGAAGTAATATTTAATTCTGAAGAGGGAATTCAGGCAATAGAGGAGGTTATCTTCTCCTTGGAAACTTATGATATAACAACAGTAAGAGCTTCAATTGGTAAGATTTTTTTTAAATAGCAATCTTTGCTTTATATCGCCTGAATAAAATTCTGTGCAAAATCATGTAGTCATCTGCTAGATCCTTTAGCTGTCACAGAACCTGGGAACTGGGACTCCCAAGTTCTGCTCCCTGGTCTTGCCTGTGATACCACACTGAGGCAAAAACAGTAGTTTCAAAGTCACCAACTGTACAAAACAATTGTGAAGAGCTATTCCTGAAGCTTTGGAATGACAAAAGTTAAATGAAGAAGAAACGTTAGATCTACAGGTCTAGGTTTTCTGCTCTGATAAGTATGAACCTTGGAGGAAGGGGGAAGATTTACAGGTTATCTGAGGTATTGAATGTTATGATAGCAAACCAATTATGATTACCCTATTCCTTGCATAGTTTTAATACTGAAGTGAAGTATTTCTTGTCACCCTCTAGTAACACGTGCACTCAAGCCAGGTAGACTTCTTATAATGTATGTTTGATTCTGAGAAATGAAGGAAGTTACCAGCAGCTTCTTACAAAGGGTTGCTAACCTGATAAGAATAAAATACCCTAATACAATGTGACCTTCTGTGTAATGCCAGCTACAACATTTTACCCAGTTAATCTTGTGTCAGCCTAAAACATTGTAAAAAAATTAATAAGCCAAATAGGCAGCACAGTTTTGAAAACCCAGGTCCCTGAATGCCATTTGGTACATGAAGACGGGACTTTGCAATGTGAAATATTGAAAGTGTTTCTTTAAAGCCAAGCTTTTCATCTGTCATCTTCCTGTGATTGCAGCTTAGCGTGAGAAATAATGAACTAGATCGTTTTCATTAGATCTCTAATACTTTTGCTATAGAAGTGTATTGTTTGGAAAGATGCAATGAGGGGAAGGCAGAATTCTAATTAACAAATAATTATTTTTAAATAAAAAAAATTAACAAAAGGGCTTCAGCCTGTTCAACCCACAGTGGCAGAGTTAAGCAGTGACTTTTGCTGATAGTTTCATTCTCCAAAGCTAGAAAGTTTATTCAGGACTGTGCTGGAATTAGTGTGCTTAATTTCAAACTGAGTCAGAGCAACTCATATGTGTGTTCCCACGGGAATCCTCCAGCATTCCCAGGATGAGACACACACATCTTTCTGATGTTTTGAGGGATAAGTACACAGTTTATATCTATTTGCAGCACTTGGTTTGTGTGGCTGTTGATGGCTTTGAATAACAATGAGATGTTATTTTAGTTTACTGCAGTTGTTTGCCACAGAAGAAAATAGTGTAGGAGAGAAACTTCCATAATGCTAAATTTAAAACTGTACTAGCTGTATATAGCATCATACATGTAGCTGTAATTTAATAACTTTTATTTTTTTTAAGGTATGTATCTTGTCTCCAAATATATACGGAAGAAAACAGACAGTGTGGTCATTTTTTCAGGAGAAGGATCAGATGAGCTGACGCAAGGATATATATATTTCCATAAGGTAAATATATTCACTATACAGAAAGTCCTTGAGCTGCTTGTTCTCCCCTTCGTCTCTACTGAGATTTCAAGGTGTGAAGTTTGAGAGTTGTCACAGCTGTGTATTAGCTGAGAATTTCTCCTGAGGTGGCATAAATCAAAGAGATTCAATTTAATCACTCGAAAAATAGCTTTTTCTAAACTTCAGAATTCCTGACACTGTTCTCTCTTGTATGTGGTCTTTGCTAGTTCTGAGATCACTCAGTGATCATTACAACTCAAAACACCAAGACAGCAAGTACTCAGTTCCTCAGGTTCCCTCAGTGCAGATGTATTATGTCTGTGTGCTACATGCAGACATGTAACCATGTCTGGTTACAGGCACCATCTCCTGAAGAAGCAGCAGAAGAGAGCGAGCGGCTTCTGAAGGAGCTCTACCTGTTTGATGTACTTCGTGCGGATAGAACTACTGCAGCGCATGGGTAAAACATAGTCTCTTGGATGTGTGTTTTAAAAGATGTTGAAGTGGTGTTCCCTAGAGCTCAGTATTGGGGCCAGTTCTGTTTAATATCTTTATCAATGATCTGGATAAGGGGATCGAGTGCTCCCTCAGTAAATTTGTAGATGATGCCAAGTTGGGTGGCGAGTGTTGATCTACTTGAGGGGAGAAAGGCTCTACAGAGGGATCCGGACAGGCTGGATTGATGGGCCGAGGCCAACTGTATGATATTCAACAAGGGGAAGTGCCAGGTCCTGCACTTTGGTCACAGCAACCCCATGCAACGCTACAGGCTTGGGGAGGAGTGGCTGGAGAGCTGCCTGGTGGAAAAGGACCTGGGGGTGTTGGTTGACAGCCAGCTGAGTAGGAGCCAGCGGTGTGCCTAGGTGGCCAAGAAGGACAATAGCATCCTGGCCTGTATCAGGATAGGATAGAATAGCCTATTTTAGTTGGAAGGGACCTGCAACAATCATCTAGTCCAACTGCCTGACCACTTCAGGGCTGACCAAGTTAAAGCATGTTATTAAGGACATCGTCCAAATGCCTCTTAAATGCTTGACAGGCTTGGGCCATCGACCACCTCTCTAGGAAGAGGTGTTCCAGTGTTTGACCACCCTCTCGGTAAAGAAATGCTTCCTGTTGTCCAGTCTAAACCTCCCCTGGTGCAGCTTTGAACCTTTCCCACACATACCAGGGAGACGAGCTCAGCACCTCCCTCTTCACTTCCCCTCTTCGGAAGCTGTAGAGGGCAATGAGGTCACCCCTCAGCCTCCTTCTCTCCAAACTAGACAAGCCCGAAGTCCTTAGCTGCTCCTCCTAGGACATTCCTTCCAGCCTTTTCACCAGCTTTGTTGCCTTCCTGTGAACACGTTCAAGGACCTGAATGTTCTTCCTAAATCGTGGGGCCCAGAACTGCACACAGTATTCACAGTGAGGCTGCAGTAATGCTGAATACAGTGGGATTACCCCTCTCTTGACCAGCTGGCTATGCTGTGTTTGATGCACCCCAGGATGCAGTTTGCCCTCTTGGCTGCCAGGGCACACTGCTGGCTCTTGTTGAGCCTGCTGCCAGCCAGCACCCCCAGATTCCTTTCTGCAGGGCCGCTTTCCAGCCACTCCTCTCCCAATTTATACTTGTGCCCGGCATTACTCCATCCCTGGTGCAGAATCCAGCATTTCCACTTGTTAAATTTCATACCATTAATTATAGCCAAATGCTCAAATCTATCTAGATCCCTCTGCAAGGTATTTTGTCCCTCAAAAGAGTCAATAGCACCTCGCAGTTTGGTATCATCAGCAAACTTGCTAATGGTGCATTCAACTCCTGCATACAGATCATTGATAAATACATTGAATGGAACTCTCCCTAGAACTGACCCCTCAGGAACACTGCTGGTGACCAGTCGCCAGCCTGATGTAGCCCAATTCACTACAACCCTTTGAGCTCTGCCCTTCAGCCAGTTCTTCACCTCAGTGCGCTCTGAACCCACTCATCCACAGTTGGACAACTTGTCCAGAAGGATGCTGTGAGGGACACTATGAAAAGCCTTAATATAATCCAGAAAAAATACATCCAACGCCTTCCCTTCATCCACTAGGAGGGTGATCTTATTGTAGAAGGCTATCAAATTAGTTAAACAGGACTTCCCCTTTATGAACCTGTGCTGACTGTGCCAGAACTAGTGTGGCAGGACTACGGAAGTGATTGGCCCCTGTACTTGGCACTGGTGAGGTTGCACCTTGAATACTGTGTGCAGTTTTGGGCCCCTCAACTACAATGAAGACATGGAGGTGCTGGAGTGTGTCCAAAGAAGAGCAGAAAAGCTGGTGAGGGGTCTGATGAGGCCTTATGAGGAGCGGCTGAGGGAACTGGGGTTGTTTAGCCTGGAGAAAAGGAGACTCAGGGGAGACCTTACTGCTCTCTACAACTACCTGAAAGAAGGCTGTGGCAAGATGGGTGTCACTCTCTTCTGCCAAGTAATAAGTGATAGGACAAGAGGAAACATCCTCAAGTTGTGCCAGAGGAGGTTTAGATTGGATATTAGGAAAAATTTTTTCACCGAAAGGGTTGTCAAGCATTAGAACAGGCTGCTCAGGGAAGTGGTGGTGTCACCATCCCTGGAGATATTTAAAAGACCTGTAGATGTGGTGCTTAGGGACATGATTTAGTGAGACTTGGCAGTGTTTGGTTTACGGCTGGACTCGATTTTAAAGGTCGTTTCCAATCTAAATGTTTCTATGATTTGATGATTTTAAAATTGAAGTTGTAGCGTGAAGGAATTTGAGCAACAGCAAACCACACTGCAAAATTTAATCTGGTCTCCTGTGTTTGGAGAACCCACTGTGTTGCCAACTGATGCAGGAAATATCTTTTGTCTGGGATTGTACTAGTCTTTATAGAAACACTGAATTAGAAATACAAGTATGCAGAGTTAAGGAAGGAAGGCAAAGCTGTATTTGTATTGAGTTGTATTTGAGTTTGTGATTCTGGGTTTTGTATTTCTGAGTTTTAGGCAAAGAGGAATCTTGACTCTGATAAAAAGCATGCATCTGAAGAATTAAAAAAATATACTGAAAGAGAAAAGTATGTGCATTGACTCGGATAGCTGACTAATAAAAAGATGTTAGGATACAGTCTGTGTGACTGCCTTAAAGAATCACTAAATTTTACACTGCAGAAGATAGCATTATTATAGAACTAAAATGACAATATTATTGGGAAGCTTGCTATAGATGAGAAAAAGATGGTACCTTTGGCAAAGAAAACAACTGCCAATCAGGAAACTTGCGTTGTATATTGATCCTGCCACGAAATTACTTGCCCAGGTTTTTATAACCTTACGTTTCTCTTTCCTGCAGGAGACCTGCCATTTGCCTCATAATTTGTTTTGTGCTGAAAAGTTTGGCCCCATATTCAATGCTGTTTATCACACTGTGGCCACTCTTCTTTGGAGAGTTGCTATTTCTTGAAGAGAAGCTGGGGTTGGCTTCACAGCACTGCTAGGAAGAAAGAACCCTCATATTGATAAATTAAAACGGAGTTTAATGTGTTCAGATTTATGGAGAGAGGGGAAAGGAATTAAGAGGAGAGGGAAAATGATGGGAGAAAGGATGAAAGTACCTTTATCAGTT
>NW_010551175.1:26674-28735 GCF_000687285.1 Phaethon lepturus | reverse complement strand
AGGGAAAGACTTGCAATGTAAATCTTCTCAGTAAACTGAGCCTTAGTTCTTGATTGCTGAATGGTGATGTTGTATTTTGGTTTTTGGCTGTTTGTTTGTTTTTTTTTTTTGTAAGGTGGGTATTACCTGACATAGTTGAAGCTTTTTATCAGAGGAGGAGCTACAGAAACAGTGAAATTGCTAGAATGCAGTATAACATCTCCATTTGACTTTGAAGCTGGGCAGCCTAATGTCTCTTGAGGAAACACACTGAGAGGGTTTCTTCCTACCAAAGACATGGTTGCTGTAATTGCATTTGCTGCCTTCAGTGTCCTTACAAGCCATGGTGTGCATAAGAGAATGTAAGCAGGAAGACTTGTTGTATCTGTCACTGGCGTAGGAGAGAACTTGTGCAAATGCGGCAGGGTCAGTAGTCAGTAGCTTAATAGTGTCCATGTGGGCTCCTTTTCATTGTTTCTTGAAAACACAAACAAAATGTGGATTTCAGAAACAACAGCAGAAAACCCTGCTTGGTTCTGTGACATGTTTACAAATGCTGATGCAAATCCCAGTGAGCAACTTAGTAGTTCTCTGGGGGCAACAGGTTGATTTTTTTTCAGTGTGTTTTTGCTTATGTGGAACAATGGTTGTTACGAATTCTGCAGGACTGTAGTCTTTAAATTCATTGTACTAGAAGCTATCCAGCAGATGGCGTCATAAATCAATGAGATCTTCATTTAATCTGTGCGGACCATATACTTAACTTTCCAAATTGATGAATTAAATGCAGATAGTCATGAAATATGCAAGTGAAATCTCTTCTAAACAAGAGCAGAAAACCTTGTATTTATGTGAAAGACGGGGAAAGGTTAACTGTTGCAGAATTTCTAAGTAGATGACTTGTTGGATTAATTCAGTATCTTTTCTATTTGTTTTCCCTATTTAGTCTTGAACTGAGAGTCCCGTTTTTGGATCATCGGTTTACTACTTATTATTTATCTCTACCAGCAGAACTGCGAATCCCAAAGGTATGTAAAACTAGGGCTGGACCCAAGTGTAAGCTTAGAAATTCACTGATACATGTTGTAAGCATGACCAAATTGCTGAATTCAATGGTTAAGTCCTCTACCCAAAGTCAACCATGCTCTTAAATATTCTGTGGGATTGTTGGACTATGTGGAACCTTTTTCTGACCAGACCTTCTAAAAGGAAACCATTCCTTAAGTGTTTAAAGCCAGATCTTTGTACTGCAGTTCCTGAGAGTCACAACTTTTTTTGTTGTTCTGCAAACAGAATGGAATTGAAAAATACCTTTTAAGACAGTCCTTCGAAGATTCCAACTTGCTTCCCAAAGAAATACTCTGGAGACCCAAAGAAGCTTTCAGTGATGGTATAGCATCAGTAAAGAAATCCTGGTTTTCTATTCTTCAGGACTATATTGATCAACAGGTACAATACCACTTTTTTGTGTGTGTGTCTTTTCACATTTAGGTGTATTAGATATTGCTGCCAAGGGGAGGCAGCTCACACTTAGTTGGGAAAATAAATCTGGGTATGACAGTAACTTGAGTTTCATGGTAGTGACAAGACAAACTTTAATCAATGGTCTTCTAGTTGAGTTGGTTAAAGGTATTTGAAATCCTAGATAGAAAGAAATGCTAGCACCTGACAAATGACTGTGTAAGGAAGTGAATATCATTTAAGTATCTGGATTGCAAATCAGATTGTGTGTTGGCAAAAACAATTTCAGAGTTACATGTAAAGCAGCTGCTTCAGCTGAAGGCACTTGCATGAACTTACTCTGTAGCTGAGTAGCAGCATAGTGACTTTATAATGTCCTTTCTTGTTTATATGATTTGTTTTTCCCAGCCATGCCTGGCTAAGCCCTTTTGCTTTTTAAAGCCTCTGCTTGCATTGCTAACCAGTGAAGACTTACAGTATTTTGGCTTTGGACAAAGGATAATCATCTCTGGTGTACAGAGGCAGTTTAATCAGGAGGAAGGAATAACATCCAATTTACACCAGAGCTCTGTTCTACAGAAATATGTAGTCCTGCCACCAAGTGCTTGTTTCCCGTTTTCT
>NW_010551175.1:0-26643 GCF_000687285.1 Phaethon lepturus | reverse complement strand
CTTTCCCTATGTCCACAGGCAAGAAAGTAGTTGGGTCAGGCAACAGTATTGTGCTGCCTGTACTGAGCCTGTATTGGTGTAGTGGGAGCAAATTTATTTCATGGCATGAGGAGTTAACTGTTTAAGAAATTGCCTCAACTGGTGCAACTACTCATCCTCCCTTTCTTAGCCAGCTTAGCAACTGTAGTTGTCTTTGCCTCTGCATCCCAGGTCTTTTGTGCGAAGAGCTTGGTTATACAAGCAGAGTCAACAGCTCTCTATGAGCTGAAAAAAAAAAAAAACAAACCCCAACCAAAAAACAGGAAGCCACTTCCATGACAAAAAGACTGCTTTAAGTTGTTCCGGCTGGTTCATAGCAAAGAGAAGAATAGGAAAGTTTTTGTGAGCTTACTAACAAAGGTGAATGTAACCTAAAGAGGAAAGGGTCTCGCATATAATGCAGAGAGAAATACTAACAGCACTGGAAATATAGTTATGTATTCATAAAGATCAAACGAGCCTATGACAAAAATTCACCTGTCAGAAATCTCTGCCTCTAGAATAGATTTTTTTAAATTTTTTTTTTTTAATCCTATGGGTGTTCAGTGCTTGGTGAATCCTTGTATGTCTTTAACTTGCAGCAAATTGACTTGTAAAAGTTAAATGTATTTGCAGCTTAACTTGAGTTTTGCTTACATCTATAGGTTGATGACCTTCTGCTGGAAAAGGCAGCGGAGAAATATCCTTTCAATCCTCCTAAAACGAAAGAAAGTTATTACTACCGCCAGATCTTTGAAAAGCACTACTCAGGGCAAAGCAACTGGCTGCCCCACTACTGGATGCCAAGATGGGTTAAAGCTACTGATCCTTCTGCTCGCACGTTGAAACATTACAAGTCGGCTACCCAAGAGTAGGCTGTTGAAATAATCCCCCAAATAGAAGTGCTGCAAGGAATTTGCTCGCACTCTGCTTTATTAAAAAAACCAAACAAATTATGCAAACCTAAAGCTTAAATGGTCTTCAAGATGCATTTTGACAATGCTATTGGAAATAAGAGCTTTCTGTGGTTAGTGTACTATTAAAAACTCACCCTGCTGTACCAAAACTTTGTAATCCATGGGAAAATACTTCATGGACAAGGAACTACCTTTTTTGGCAGCTCTGTTCCGTATGTGACCTTGATTGTATTAATTTGCCTTGCAGCCTTTTAATATATTTTAATGCAAGCTCTCTTTTGAGGATTTGAATAAGGCTAAGCAATGCAAACTGCTGCAGGCTCTCTGAGCAAGGGGGAATTTGACCCTAGCTATTTAATGACTTGTGTTCCTGGCTGTGGGATTTGGATAGTTTGTCTACATTTACTCTATTCTGAATGTCTTTCTAAGCATTCCTGAGGACCTTGGTCTGGTTCTCAAAAGGTATTTAGATATTCATAGCTATGCAGAGATGCTTACTAGAGTTTAGAATAGTGGTGGTGCTGGGTGTTAATTAAATGAATGGGAGTCTTATTCATTACTGTAAAGCCACCAGTTGGCTGCTTTGAATCTTGTAGATATACTAGCAGGCTAAGGATACTGTGACAGTTAGCAAAGAGCAGAACAGAAGAGAGAAGCAGAATTATGTCTTTGTTTTTAATTCAAGGGCTTCAATTTTAAAATGTATTTATTATTCTTGAAAAAAAAGTGTTAACCGGGTGATTTGTATTAGTCTGGTGGCAGTTGCATGATTAAGTATTTTAAGAAATTTTTCACTTATTGTAAGCGTTTTTCCACCTGTATGATGAAAAGGTAAACCATGTTGCTGGTCAACTGTGTGTGGCTAACTGTGTGGTGAACCAATCCTGTTAACCATAGATATTAGTCAGACAAAGCATCTCTGAAGACAATGGGGTCAGACACCTTGCTTGGAAAAATTGGGGGGGGGGGGGGGGGGGGGAAAGCTTCAGGAACCACAAGAACTTCTAATACCCCACTGAAAAATGCATGACTTTTTTACCCAGGACAACTTTCTATTATCTACTTAAACATAGGGGCTGCTTTTTTGAATGCAACTTAAACATAAGAGCAGTCAAGAAATATATATGAGTGCTGCAGATTGACTTGATTAGCATCATGCTCTTTATGAAGACAGAAGTCTAGTTTATTGTCCCTCTTGACTAGGAAATCAAAGCCAATTGTTATTTAAAAGATAAAATATACGCAGTTCTGGTTTAAAGTCTTCATAAAATGACTGATTGTCTATTTATTACTCCCCCTAATCCTGCATTTGAATCTATTCCAGAAACCTTACTGAAACCTCTTGGTGGTACTATGGACTGAACTGTCCAGCTATGGCCCATAGTGGCCGTATTTTGAGATAAACTTGCACATACTAGTTATTTATGAATATATGATGAGTAAGGTAGTTCGTTCCTGCAGCCTTCTTTACTTAAGGGTCATGTGCTTGTCTTTTTTGACTTCTTTGAAGCAATAAAGTATATTTTAACTTGAGAGAGGAGTATAGAGTATGTTGATTAGGTACTAATATGTAAAGATAAGATTTACTACTCATGGTAAACTTCTCAAGGCTGAGATGGTAAGAAAATAGCATCTGCCTGAAGTAGAAATAGGCTCAACACATTTTGGGGTCATTACCTGAATGCACTTTCTACTGCAACGTTGTTAGGTAATCAAGGAAATCCACCTTAATTTTTTAATTCCTAGTATATTAGGCATTTACGGAGTGAGGCAAAATCCTAGACCAGTGATCCAAATTATTTTAGCTTTTTTACTGATGTGCAGGGAAAAATATGGTTTGCTGCCTTATTCTTGTCAAAGGTATAACTGCTACGTCTCTCGGGAGTCAAAACCTGTTTGTTCCTTCTCTGTGTATGGACTTGAATTACACAGCCTCTTTTGGCTTCTGTGACATTCTGTACTTTCTCTTTTCTCTTCTGTTTTTTTTCTTTTTTTAAGACGACAGCTACTCTGGATCATCTACTAGCTGCAGACACATTCATAGTTTGTCACAGAACGGAATGGGTTGCAGGTCCAGTATGCAGTGCTGTCTTGTCCAGTTCTACTTTTTGTCCTTCTTTCTTCCTGCTGTGATTGCCTCCTTTTCTGAGTCTGTTTCTTTTGGAGAAGATTAAGATGGACTATTCTGACAGCTTGAGTAGGCTGGTTTGAGTAGTGTATTGGAGGTGGGGATGGGGATTTAAAGTCAGTCGCCTACCTGGGAGGGAGGAGATGGATAACTCCTTGGCTTGCAGAACTGCTGAGGGCTGGGGGAAGAACCTGTAAGGTTCTTGCAAAGCAGATAAAATTGTGAGGTTTGTGGCATTTTTTTAATTGATTCAATTTTTTACTTTGGATTGATTAAATTATTAAATTATGTTTTTACTGCAATCTCTCCCTCTATTGAGGAAGGAGAAATAAACAGTGTATCTTCCAAAGAGCACTGCAGTGTACAGGACCTACCAGTTGCTTAAGGTTGCTCAATGACACCCATGCCCTTCATCTTCTTAATAAAGCCTACCTGCTATTTTAATCTCCAGTTAATTGGCTTGTGTGGAGCTTGACTGACTGTGTCCACATCCAGTGTCCCTGACAGTGGCGCTCTCGAGAAGCTCCCCAGTACAAACCAGTATGTAAGAGCCAGGGAACATTGACAGGACTTTGGGGAACTTTGATCCATTGGGCAGAGATTCCTATGTGGGCTGGCTTAAAATTATATAAAAATGTTTGAAACTGTTTAAAATCACAGTAAAGTGTAAAAGCAGCCTATTTTACTTACTTGGCTATTGAACAGTCTTCCCAAAGGAGACTGTGGGGCCAAAGTGTGCGAGAGGCCACTTATTTCTCTAGCGAGGTAAGCCATGTGTTCCTCAGCGAGTTTCCTAGGGATAGCCAAAGCACATACATCATCTGCACTGTGCCTGTCATAGTTCCTCATTCTGGAATTTCAGGGCCTGTTGTTTTTTATTTACATATGAGTTATTTACATACCTACATAGATATTGTAGTTGATCTAAAGGCTGTGATTAGGAAAATCTTAGAAAGTTTTGAATGAGCCTGCCTCTGGGTGCAGATAATGCACAAAATCTTTATGTATTTTCATTTAAATTTAATAATGGTAATTTAATTAATTTAAATTTAAATGAGGAAGTTTAATTTTTTATT
Organism: Phaethon lepturus; assembly: GCF_000687285.1. Taxonomy (NCBI): domain Eukaryota; kingdom Metazoa; phylum Chordata; class Aves; order Phaethontiformes; family Phaethontidae; genus Phaethon; species Phaethon lepturus. The sequence goes on along the minus strand of NW_010551175.1, from coordinate 22,504 downwards.
TACAAAGCTTGAGTAAGGAGAGAAGGGACTGAGAAGGAGGAAGCAGAGAGGTAGTTTATGCTGCAGTGGTATCTTGGAAGTTAGTAGGGCTGGTAGCTACGGGAGGTGATGTATCAACAGGGTTTGTGCATGCTGCTCTCCAAGATCTGTTCGTGGTATTTCAGCCACTCCTCTCTGTAGTCCCACTTTCCATCTTTCAGTTGCCTGGAAACTCTTCTAGTAAGAGAAAACTAGCTGGGCAGCTAGTTTTTGTGCACTGTGTGCTCAGGTTTGCATCTTTCAAGTGTCCTATGAGCTACAATAAAAGATGTCGACAGCACCCTAGAGTCCACCTGATGCTTGTACTTCTCCCATGCGAGTGGGTCCAGGCTGGCTCTGCTCTGCAGCCTCCCAGCTTTGCCCCTTTCCCTGTGTCCGAGGAAGCCAACAGGCAAACATGTTTCCCCCAGCAGGCCAAAAAGAGTATATGAAAGTTTGAATTTGGATCGAGAGATGATTTTTGATTTTTTTTTTTTTTTTTTTTTTCCCTAGCCGGCAGATGGCAGCCGCTGTTAGCGTGTCTGGGCAAACAAGCTCTTCACTCCTGGGGAAGACTGCTCTCCATCCTCCTCTCTGTGTGCTTTTAGCCTGTTCCTTCACACACGCTTGTCAGTGGGATTTGTGCGTGAGCTTCGTGGAAGGGATTTTAATAAGTATGAGATTAGAATAGGGATAAAGCCAAGCAGAAAAGAAAAACGTTGCTTAATTGATCTTGCTCACAAGATGCTGTGCAGAGCTTCACATGCTGGTGCTGCAGGTGAGAAGACAGCTAAGAGTTGAATGCATTAGCACCAAAGTCATTCAATATTCAATTTGAAAGTAATTAAAAACCAGTTATGATATTAAAAAAATCAGAAATGTGAGTTAGAATAGGTATAAAATACCAGCTGTAGGGAAGATGGAAGATAATACAGGGCTGGGGAATGAGGAATGTTAATTTTACCTCTGAAATTAAGGGTTTGGTGGTGGGTTTTTTTTCCTACTTCTATCACAATTAACGTGTGGATTGCAGGATTTTGGGTAGTCATACAGAGAGAACACTATGAGTCCTACTCTAGGGGAAAGGCTTAGGGCCATGCCTCTGCTTTTTTGTCAAAAGAGTGATTTTAAATATATATATATACACACACACACACACATGCATTATAAAATGCAGTACATCATATTAAGCTGGAAAGATTTCCTATTTATGTAAATGGCCAATCCACTTGTTTTACAAGCTCTGTCTGATGATGAACGGCGGCAGACTGCACATACCTGAGCATCCAGACTCAAACCTCGAATCCCGTCGGGAAACAACATCCCCCAGCAATTATACCATCGGGGGTATAATGGCAATGTATAGCTGGCTGGCTGAATTAACACAACCCTTCACCTGCTCCAGGTTCACTCTGGAGAGAGGTCTTCTGCTTGCCCCTTTTTTTTTTTTTGGGGGGGGGGGGTGTTCACCTGGAGGGTGGTCTTCCGCTTGCCCCTTTTTTTTTATTTGGGGGGGGGGGTTGTTACGGGGTGCTTAATTGAGGAATTTTCACTAAGGAGAAGATAGAGTAATTTGGTCCAAAATAGTCCTTTCGAGATTATAATCCCAGATACATAAAATTATTGGAACTGACCTCAATTCCTGTACCATCATCATCTTGCAGAGACTAAGAGAAGAGCCAGAATGACCTGGTTGCAAAAGCAGCCTCCATTTCTGCTACTATCAAGGATAGAAGTAGTTGTCTATATTAATAGCATTTATTACTTAACATCTCTAACCACTGCTCTTGAAGACTGCTCTTAACACCTGGGGCAAAATGCATATTAATACAAATTACTTTTGATTAAAACCATTATTATTTTAGCACAAAAAGGAAGGGGGTGGTAGAAAGGAATGTTCTCTTTTTAAATATTTAAATACTCATTATACCAAAGTGATACAAATTACTGGCTGACTGACAACTTGCTAATAATAGCTTAAAAATGCAAATAGAGCTATTATCCCAATTGACACTAATTGGAACTCCTTTGGCAGTCTGGGAGGGCAGGGCAGGAAGGTTTGATTGTTTCCTCGAGCTGAAATCGAGTTGGTAAGGAAGTGTGTGGAAGATGTGCTGTGGATAAACAGGTTGCCGTCTGCGGACATCAGAGTTTGTTATATTTCAAGAATATCTTCCGAAGTGCTGTTTTCTGCCCGTGCATGGTTTTGGTGAGGTTTGCTGGTGCCCATGCGGTGCAGGCTTTGCCCGGGCTGAGTTGGCGCCAAGCGGCAAATGCTCGGGTCTCACAGAAGAGCTACGCTGTCTTTCGTGAATTCTGAAAATTCGCTGCCTTAAAATTCACTGAATTATAAAAATTTTCACTGCTGGTAGCCAAAAAGTCTGCAGTGCAGGGTGACTCTGCAGAGCAGGTGTCTGGGAAGTTCATGCTTTATGGACCCCAAGTCGGTATGAATTTTTCGTGTAGAAGATGGCAGAGGTGCCCGTCGGGGGATCGCTGTCCCCTGGCAGCATTTGCATTGCGTAGCAGAGATGTCCATACGTCGGGCGTCATCGGTTACTTTCAAAACATGAGAGACAGCCCCCCAGGTTAAGGTGAGACAGCTGTTGTGACATCCCTGCCATGCTCTCCTGGATGACAGGCTGTCATGTCTCTGTTGCTCTCTTGCTGAGATTTTTATTTTCTTAGCAACCAGGAGCTTTTGCTGTCTGTGATTCTCCACCCTGGAAAATCCTTTTTGCCTCCACTTCCACAGAAAAAGCGGCAGTAATGCCAGGGTTAGGAATCATACTGAGGTCAAGGATACGGTGTGGGGCATCCATGTGTACCCTCAGCCTCCCTAGCTAGGCTCACACACTTCTCGGCTGCGTCTATCACCATGTCGTGCATCTTCTTCCCCATCGCTGCCATCACGCTCCGGTGTGGTGCACGACAAAACCCGGCGTGACGGCCTGCTCTTTGCAGCCCATGATAGGCGATTCATGGAAAAGATGCGTTAACATCCGAAAGGCCGTTAGGAATGGGGATATGCGTACGCGTACTGTGACGCCAGCCCTGTTTTCTGAAATAACGTGGTTTATGTCGTACTGTGAGGCACAGTGAAATGCCACTCCCAGCACAGCTCTTGAGCCATCTTTAGTTTTCTAAGAGGAGAGAAAACTTGGGCTCAACCCCTCACTCCAATGAAAACTTCATAGTGAGCGGGAGGAAAGCACTTTTAAGCCTCTCTGCCCTCTCCAGTGCGGCCCTTTCCCACTCTCAGAAGGATGCTGTGAAGGTAAGTTGAGGAATGACCAGGCGGGTTCAGGCTTTCTTCATTCCCAGCTGCTTTCTCTCCTCCGCACTCTCCAGAGCACGCAGTCCCAGGGGGTTGTGACTGCACCTCTCCAGCAAGGTTTCCTGCTTGGTTGCTTTTGTCCTCACCTGTTTTTGTGGTGAATCTCCCAACTACTGATGAAATAATCTCATCTTGGAGTTTTGAGTGGGAGGGTGGACTTGCTTCTCCCCTACAGGAAAAAAGCATGGGGAGCTGGGGCTTAAACATGGCATTTAGGGACAACAAGGTGGGCTTCCTGCCTCTCTTGAGTGTAACTCTGCAGCTGATCATGTAAACAGAGCGAGCCCGTGCTTTCCTGTATGTCAGAAGGTGCTGCTCAATATCTGTGTCCCTGTTGAACGACATTTGATGCCCGGTTGTGTTTGGGCATCACCAAACTCGTCTGGCCGAGAGCAATGTGCCATTGAGTCAGTGCCTGTGGGAACCCAGCCAGGGCTTCCAGCTCAGGAACTGGCTGGACTGGGGAATTCAAGGCAAAAAACACTGCGGCAGTCTTTATCAGGTGAGTGAGGCCTTGTAGGGCCCAGTTTGGGAGGAAGAAGATTGAAGGCTGGTTTGAATATACATTGGGAGAGTGCAGTTAGGAGGTGGATACCGTAAGGGCAAAAGTCTGGATCCTGTTTGGGTAGGTGTGAGGTGAGGGAGGGGATGGAGCCATACCTGTTCTCCCAGAAGCCTACAGCCTCGCACAGGCATGCCACCCTTTGTGGTGCTCTCTAAGCAAATTAATTTGGGATCCCCTCTGGTAGGGTAGATCATCATCAAATGAATGGGGCCTTTCCAAAACTTGGGGTCAAGAACATCTTGTTAATCTTGCTCCCTGCCCACGCCCGCTGCCCCCGAGCTTTTATTTAAATACACATCCTTTATCTCCAAGGAAGTTTGGAGACAAACTTGCTTGTTTCTCTGAGCTATAAAAACACAAACCAAAATCAACTGGCTACAGGCTGGGTGAGCAGTAGAAAAGTGTTTTGCAATATCTATCTGTATTAGACCATCTCCGTTTAAGCGAGGCGTCCTTTAAAAACAAGCTGTGGAGTGGAGGACTGAGAAATGCCGTGACGTTCTTCAGGGGATTGAAAGTCTCGGCTCCGCTGAGCAGGTGACACGTCTAAGAGAAAAACAACGCCTTGGAGGGCTCTGGATGCAAACAGACCCCGTGCCTGGTGTGCCTTCGCAACTCCTGTAACACACCACTGAGTTGAGCAAATTTTTGCTTGGGGAGTTGAGCAGAGCCGAGGCTGAGATGCACGTTAGCAGGCTGACGGCACCGCTCATCTCCTCGGCACCGTGTGCCCCAGAGGGATGTGGCTTGGTGGGAGGTGAACCCTCGCGGGCCCAAAGTGCCTTGGGAAGCAACACAGAAGAGACGAGTCATCTTAGTGTGGCTGGCACTGGTTGTCACACGAGCTGTGGGATATGTATTTCACCTAGTAGCTGATGTGTAGGCATACCTCTTACGTGGGACCTTCTTGCTCTTTTCCTCCTCCCTGCCAGCACTTTTGCAAAGCTCTTCTGGGGGCAGATCATGAGTCGATGGAGACAAGACTCCCAGTACAGCGTACTGGGAGCTGCTGACGCCTGCCAGGCTGAAGACCTCACCCTGCCGTCGCCCCACTTGGCTTTCCTATTGCCCTGTTAATTTCACAGAGACTTTTTACAATAACAACATGGCTTGTGCAGGACTGAAATGAGAGAAAATAGCTTTCCTTTGTATTAGTCACTTCCTCGGCATCCCCACGTGCTGGAGCTGGGGAGGGGAGGGAGACAGGGGCATCTGAGTCTCATGCTCATGGTACTCTGCATCTCTGCATCTTGAGCATCCCTGGTGCTCAAGTCTGGAAGGACTTTTTCATGCCTCTCCTTATTCTGCAGCCCCAGGAAAATAAGTGTAATACCTAAATCAGAGCAGAGGAACTTCTTCCTCATGGGAAGACAGAGAAGAGGGCAAGTCCCCTGGGGTGCTCCTTCCTGGGGCATGACCACCAAGCTGGGAGCAGCAAGGTGTCTCTGAGACCTTTCAGACTGGAGCCTTTGTGAATGCCAGGTTTGACTACACTTATTGACTGATTTTTTTTTTCTTCTTTTTTTTTTTTTTTTTTCAAGGCAGACTAGTGTTATTTAAAGAATGTGTTATATCTTTTTGGCGTATCAAGCCAGAAGTTACCAGAAAGCAATAGCTGGGTGGACAGTGCACTTGCTTGGTATTTTTATGCTTATCTCAGAAGCACATATTAAGGATCAATTTAGAGGAATTTTAACTATGCAAGGAGTCTCCCAGGATTTTGTGTGCTTAGTCTGGTAAAGAAATTAACTTATTTTCTCCTTAAGTGTGCTCAGGGTCTGAGGGCTCAAATTAGCCACATGCTGATGAGATCCAGGCAAATGTTTCTGTTGATCAAGCTGTCTGTGCTCGCACAGCATTGCTAGCCTTGTTCTGTGCCATGAAATTATTCTCTAGAAAAATAATGTAATTCAAAATAAAACTAAAAAAAACTTAATTTTGCTATGATCTACAGTAAAACATTTGTGGTTTGTCTTTGGAATGGCATCTGCCTTAAAGTTATACCCAAATCTAATGAAAGAAAAACAGAAGAAGTAGGTCCCTCAAACGCTTCACTGAGACAGCTAAAAATGCTCCTTTTGGACCAGTCTAATGAGTGAAAATCAGTAATTTCTACTGTTCTGCTCCCCTTTCTCACTGTCTGATCTTAGCAACTTCTGACGGTGCTCAGGAGCTTGTAGAAGGGACTCAGCAACATCCACGGCGCAGAACCCCAGACATGTACTGCGTGAGGAGAAAGGACCTGATGTAAAAGTGACCTGATTAACTAGTTAATATTGATGTATATTGTATTAGGTTGAACGCTGGTTTTTTTGGAATGCCTCAGATTTGGAAGAAGGAAAAAAGCTCAGCTGCCTGGCATGCAGCTAGGCAGAATTTGGCTGCCCGTGGGTGCAGGAGCAAACATACAGTTTTGCTTTAGACACCTTGCTGAAAGCCAGTTGAAATCACGGCAAGATCCCCGTTGCTTTTGTGATGCCTTAGGCAAGGCTCACAGGACAAGGTTTCCTCTTTTCAGGCTTAATTGTGGCGGATTGTGGTTAGGGTAGGAGCATCGTCTTTCACTGCTTTATGGTTCTGTGTAAGACAGTAAGATACCCCGAGTAAGTTGAACCGCACGTAAAGTTGCTCCATATAGATAGAAACAACATAAAATATGTACGATGACCTAGAAGTCTCTCAGTCTCCCTGTGTCTTCTAAATAGTACTTGTGGAGGATGCTAGGTTACAGGAATTTTGTCCAGATATCTCAGCATGATTTCTTTATTTTTAAATCACACCTCCTTCACTGTTAAAGAATCGACTGATTTCAATATAGCTCAGATTAATTGACAGTTTTGTTCAGATATTTTTGCTCTAGTGCAGAACACAGCCAAAACAGCTGGAGCTGTCAGACAGTTCTCCTGTTGTGTTTAAAATTAAGCATGGCTTACTGCCCCAGCTTGAAATAGAAAAGATAAATGCAGTAAGTAGCTCTCTGTAGAAATGTAAGTGTCCTCTACGTAAATGCTTTATTGAAATAGTCTATTATGGAAACTGTTACTATGGTGTAATTTTTTTAATCATCATGACCAAAATGGACTTGTTATAATTTTGTTCATTTTTTTCTTCATAAATACATTTTTTTTTTAATCTTTTGCTCCACGAGATTGTGAAGAGGTATTTGCATTCATTTCCTACGCCTCTTCAGTTTTGTTACCATTATTCTTCTCTTAGCATGCAAATGACTGATTAGAGGCATTTATGAGATAATGAAGCAGTTTAAGTATGCAAATATTTTTCAGTGATGGCCTGGCTCTATCGAAGTTCCTAGGAGGGAATGCGAGATGCCTACATTATTCCTGTGAATAAAAGTTGTCCTGGCACAACAATATTTGCAGCCCTCTGACTCACTGATAATTCCTCGCTGCTAATTTTGCAGTGCCGAAAAAACAGGTCACGCACACGTGGAGTTTGTAGCGGGTGCGGGATACGAAAATGTCATGCAGACGTAATAATTCCCATCACAGCCTGTGCTCGTCACGTATTGGCTCTGCTCCTGCGCGCACACGCGTGCTGGGGACCGACGGTGGGAAAACCCGGTGGTTTTGCACGGGAGCCGTCGCGCTGGCCGGCCGGGTGAGGTGGGAAAGGACGGAGCTGGAGCCGAGGCTTTCTCCCAGGGTCTACCGGAAAGCGCTGCTGCCGCCGCCGGCAACCTGCGCGGCAGAAAGCCCGCTCTCAGCCCGGGACAGAGCTGCCAGGCTTCATCTGCCGGCAGGCTTTCAGGCGTTGCTTTAATGCAGGCGCGCGTAGTAAGGCTTCGCCTCAGCCAGCCTGACAGGACGAGCCTGGAGCCGAGCGCCTTACGGTTTTGTAGAAAATTCGTGGTACCTGGGGACATCGGCAGCTTTTAAGAACTGGATGGGAAACCAGTGGGTGGCAGCCAGCACAAGTTCAGGATAGGTTTTTTTACCGTGACAGCGCTGACGGCAGAATATTATTCAGCTTCTGCCTTCAAAGTACTGGCTGATGTCCGCTAAATCCTGGGAGCCACAAAGCCAGCTCGGAGGGGACATCTGCGGCAGGGCAGCGAAGGGGCTGGAAATGGAACGGATTTCGTCCTCGGTGACTCCGGGAGCCCCAGAAGAGGAGTTCTGCTCCCTGTAGTGCTGTGTTTCAGCATGTAAAGAGGTGTCTTTGCATGCAATGCTGAGCAAACAGTGGATCAAGATAATTTTTTGTTTGTGTGTTTTGAACACGAGAAAAGGTGATAGGGAAATAGCAAATTTAATTTTATCTGACATGATAACGTTACTCAGCAAATAGAAATGGAGGGCTCCATCCAGCATACTCTGTAAAATGTGTCCTTCTACTCCAGGCTTATCGTTATTCTAAATCTTGGGATTTTTTATTGGCTGCTTCAATTATATCTATTTTAGATAATTCTGAAGGAATCAATATCAAAAAACAAAGTGTAGGAGGTATCAACCATGATTTTCAATTGAGTTACCTTAAAAAAAGTCACAACCATTCAGACGCTTTTTTTTTCCATTACAACTTTGATCTCCTTTGCTCTTTGGAGACAAAAAAAAAGAAAGATTCATGAGCGTTTTAGTAGAGCGAGGCTTTAAGTAAATATTGAGCTTTAGAAATTTGCTGTAATCACCCTTAAATGCTTCAACAGCTGCCTCAGCAGGATCAAATGCTTAAAGCATATTCTCGGGGACATCATGATTATTATATCTTTTGAGGTGTGTTTAAAAGGTGCAACGATACAAAAGGGGTAGAGCCAGATTGCTGCTCTGAATTGCTACGCATGTTGTTTCTCTACAAGAGCCTGTGTTTCCAACCGTGGTTTTCTCAGTGAAATCTGGGTGAGAGAGAGGGGGCTATGGCTGCCGGACAGTGCTGGTGGTCCCCTCCTAACAGTTTTCTTTAGGAAAGGACTTGTGTAGGTCTTCTCAAGAAAATGATATCATGATATAATATAACCAATTACATTTTTTAAAAAATTGCCTTTTTTTTTTCTTATAACTGAAGAGCCTGTGGTTCGGTTGCTCTGAACCTCAGGTCACTGGAATATCACATTGAGATAAATTTGTTCATCTCTAGTACAAAGAGAAATAACATCTCTCTCATTTCCTGCAGGGTCTATTCCTTAACATCACCATATGAATTAAAAACAAAAAGCTAATAAAGATGAAAGAAACAATACTCCATGGCAGTTCTGGCACCCTCTTTCTGTGTCAGGAAAGTGAAAACTCTGTCTTTATAATTCTAATAGTTGACCAAACCCTTGAAAGTTCAAAGCAAAAGTCCTTCTGAGAGGCATAGAGAAAATCATGAGGAAAATCCTTTCAGGTGAAGAAAGACTTTTCTTGTAACGATTTTCATGTGAAATGTATTTTTCCTGAAATTAGGACGTCTCTTTGTGCACTCAGATCATATGCCTGTGACAAAAGCAAGTTCCTACCCGTCTTGGGCCATGCTCTTGGGCTTGTTGGACCAAACCAATATGGTGTGCATCCCTTCTGGTTGGGGACTGTTGTAATTGCAGTATCTCATGGCTACGATGATGAAGCCATCAACAGAATAACAAGATGGCAATGAAACTCCCAAAGCGGGCATAGTGCCGGCTCTCCCTTGGGTTTCCATGGTAAAGGGTTATCTTCTGCAGTGCAGAAATAATCTACAGAATAAAGTCTCAGTGCTCTGTAAAGTTGCAGAGAAAGGGAGTAACTAACACAAGGTGACACTTTTCCCCCTGGGAACAGCACTTTGGTGGTTTTGAGAATCTGTGATTGAGTTTGAGTGTACAAACTTATGGAGTTCTGACAGTGCCAGGCACTCATCTGTTGTTTTTTTTTTTTTTTTTTAAAGCATATATTAAACCCATAAAGTTTTATAAAAGACTGTACCTGGAACTTCTCTTTTCCTTCTCCTTTCTGAATAATTTCAAAATTTTCCTCTGAACACCTATTGCCTGGAAACTTTCTTTCTTTTTCAGCATGAAATGTGAGACTCTCATATAATCACATGATTATATGTGATAATCCAGGCCATGGCACATGTGAAAAACATTAGAAGAAGAGAGATGTGGCAGCACTGCCCTGGTGCTGGTCATCTTTCTTACAGAGTCTCTTGAGCAGGTTTTTGGAAGAACTAGCATTAAGAATTATAAAATAATTGTTTGGCCTGCAAAGGAAAAAAGAATAAGAGATTCCATTTGGCTACGTAGTTCACCTTTAAAATCTACTAATGTTAAATAAATATCTTTGAAATGTACTAATAATATCATAATGCATAATATCTAGTGGGCTTATTGGTTTGTGTTCGACACAAACATTTCCGGCTGGGAGGCAAAGTAAATTCATCATTTTGGCATCTGGTCGTGTTTTGTTTGGAAGTGCTACTTTTCTGTTCTGCAGCAAAGCTCCTTTTTTGCTGATAGATGTAAGTTGTCTGAGCTGGAAAGTGCTCCAGCACAAATCCATTCTGCCATTGCAATGGTAAATGCCGGATGAGATTTGCTGTCCATAGTGCAATAAATCATCTCCTCTGCAGCACAGGTAGCCGTATCTTTTAGATGCAGCAATACCAACAGCGACAGTAAAACAAATGTTTCTTTAGAAAAAACTTGAGAATATAAGTGAATAAACTCTTCTCGGACTCTCAGCTCTCAACAGGGGCTTTAAAACTGAGCTGTTCCTATATTTAATGCAGTTATAGTGGTGACTGACTCCATGGAAAGAAAAGGGGTGTATGACTTCTGCTGACACCCCAGGTGCACGGGCCGGAGGGATGATCCGCCGCTCTGCTAGAAATTCAGCTCCTCTTCCTCCGCCTCGCCAGGCGAAGGCTGCAGCCTGGGGAGAGTTTCCCCGGTGGATGAGGAAGGGCTCGCTTTAACGGGGCTGGGGGTGCCTGGAGGCCCGTTCCCATCTGCCGCAGGAGCTGCGGGGCTAGATCCCCTCTGCTGGGGCAGCTAATGCCCTGTGACTCTTCCGGTAACTTCTGTGCATAGGAAAGGGTAACGAGGAAAACATTTTCTGCAGTTCTATCTTCTTTTCCAGATGATTTTCATAAAACAAGGTCACGCAAACCAGCAGCCAGTGTGGCAGCAGGACCTCTGCGCAGAGCAGCAGGTCCCATGGCCCAGAGCTCCTGGAGCTGGAGCGGGGACCGTGCCGTGGGCGCTAGCACGGTGCCACAGCGCGGCCGCGGAGGGCTGCCCGGCCCCTCGCCCCCGCTCCGCCCAGCTCAGCCCACTCCCCAGCCCTCCTCCTCCCCGTGGCAGCCAGCCCTGAAACGGAACCAGATTTGCTGGGCTGCCCCAGTGGTCCTATTTTTAAATAAACGCAGCATCTATATTTCTGGGTGTAGTCCCAGTGCCCCACAATCCACCACAGGGTGGTATCTCAAAAATAAAATATTTTTAGAAAAGGATGCAGCATGCAACATTATTTCTTCAGCTATGTGGTACAGTTCTATTAAAATAAACTCAAGTGTATGGGTACATCATATGAGCAATAAAAAACTCAGCTAAATGCATATGCAAAATTTTTCTTTCTGCAAACAGGTAACTGCAGGTATATGCAAAATGTGCCTTAAAATGTCTCTTTTTATCACACTGAAAACTTCATTTCTCAGTTGTACCCATCATATAACTTAGCAGACACAAATACAACCTATTTTTCACGCAGATACGCAGAAAATCTGTCACAAATCAACGGGATTTTACTTTTAATTTTTGCTTTTAAATGCAGTCTTAATGTAGCCACATTACATGCGTATGTTGCTTCAGTAATTAATGCGTATCTTCTCCAAGCAAGATTTTCTTCCAGAGGGTATTGCTTCAATTTTAGTGCTTTGGTAAACAGAATTACAATGTGCCTATTGTTTTCTGAGTATTATAACAGTGAAAATAAAAAGTATTTCTATGTGCCAAAATTGAAAATCTGTGATTAAAAGTGTTCCTTTGTCGCTCAGTCAGGTGTTTTCAATACAAATTGGCTCATGCAGAAAACAATGTTAGAAGTATATTGATATATGTTGGTGCAGGTATGTCTTTTAACTCTCTTAGAGCTACGCTTCTGAAATAACAGTGTAAGAAATGGTTTAGATAAGGGGAAAAAAAGGCTTTTTTTTTTTAATTTCCCAGAGATTTTCTTAACATTCAACCTTATCCTTGTAGCACCGTGCAGATGTGGGGGGTTAGGTACAGGGTGTGCGTCGCATTTCTAGCTCAGCCACTGTTGTTAGCTCTGGCCAAGCCACTTCAGCTTGCCGGGCTTCCTCCCCCCAGGCTTCTGGGAGAGCACGAAGCACTGTGACAGGTGAAGAGTCTGGTTTTCTAACCGTCTGTTCACGTTTCATTTCTTCTATATGCAGTAAGCGGTGATATTGTTTAATTTGGAGATGACGTAGAAAACAAGAGGTGATATTTTTTGCAAGTGCTCTGCGTACCTTTCTTTAAAAAGGAGTTTCTGAGCTGATGAGTTGCTGCTTTATTCTGACAGAAATGAGGTACCTATCAGGGATGGAGCAGTGATAATTTTTAATTAATACCATCATGAATTTCATACAGCCCAGATGCCTCTCCTGTTGACAAATGTTTCAGTCTATGCTCTTTCAAAAACATTAAGAGAATAATGCGAAGAGACTCTGCTTGTCTTCCCTGAAAGATGTAGACAGGTTTGAGGACATTTGGACGCTTGCTAACAGCAAAAAAAACCCGAACAGAACCAACCTACTCTTCCAGTAATGACTATTCTTGTAAAGGGAAGCAAGCCATTTCGGAGGTAGCGTGAGGACACGGAGCTGTACCTGGAATCACAGGCGGCTGCATGCTGATGCAGTGCAACTCCAGGGAAGAAGCCGCTGTGTGCTCTCATCCCGGCACTCCGGGAGACGTTTGTTAACGCAGTCTGCGATATTATGGCTCAGGGAACTGTTCAGGCTCACCATGAAAGAAATTTGGTCATTACTGAAGTTTGCACTGGGACTTGCTCGGTATCTCTTTATGCTAAAGGAGTTATCTAAGTCATAGTTTAAGAAAATACCGGGACAAAGTCTGCATTTAAATAATGGCTCTTGATAGCTCTGAAGGAGCTGTTATTGGTGTATGCTGAATAAACAGCTTTTTTAAGAATCACTTTAGTAATTTAAAAAAACCTCCTGGAGTTATTCTGCTCTAGCTAACGATGGCTGGGGATTGGGTCCCCCACAAAGGTCTCCATGCCTAGAAATTTCCAGATTCTTCCTTTACTTTTGGTTATGGCCATGCTAAAAAATACCAGCCTCCTGATGTGAACACAGCAAGAGAGTCACTCGTGGCAGCCGAGTGGGCAAGCGCTGCAGAGCCCAAGCTCCCCTGGTGAGGTGCACACAGGGAGCCAGACCCCCCTCCCAGCTCCTTGGTTGACGGGGGGCTATGTAGACCGTGGCCCTGGCTCCCCAGGGTAAGCTTGGCTCCATCTGTGCAACGGGGGACCAGTCTCCATGCAACGGCAGAGAGATGGAGGTGATGGATGGAGCTGATGGTCCTCTGGGTCACGCTTGGGCAAGGCGGGCTGCTGCCAGCCCAACTTCAGCATCCCCCCGCCTGGGGGAAGGCGAGGGCCTGTGTGCGTGAGACAGGACCCACCAGAAGAGCAGCCGCCTGCCGTGACGCAGATGAATGATGTATTTCTAAGGGAAAAGAGAAGCAGAGCATGTTGGAGGGGGACTATGGCGTCAAACTGCCTGTAGCACCTCCCCAGTGGGGATAATTACCAGCATCACTCTGGGTTTACTCTCTGTGCTGATCTCCTAGAAAGATTTTTATTACTTTATTTAAAGCTTGCTTGCATTTCACTGACTGATGCCCTTGCTGCAGCATTATCGATTATCTTACGCAGCTTGAGGGATGTCAGACTGTTACCATCAAAGAAGAGCTAAGTCTGTGTCACGGTCATGGCTAGCTGTTGCAGAGGTGGCAGGGGATTTAGTGGAAGCCTCTCCAAAGCCTTCAGTGGAGCTGGAGGGCTGACATTGCCCAGTGATCCAAGGCACAAGTGCCCCGGGGCTGCAAGCAATGCTGTCCAACATGTAAAAGTGTTTAAAAGCCAAAGGAGCCTCAAAAGGGAGATAAAAGACGACAGAAATGATTAAAAAGTCCCTTTGAAGTTACTCAATAATGTATAGACTGCACCACTCACTACTAAAGGCTGAAAAAAGATCTAAGAATAAGAATTCCTGTTTGAGTCTCCAGGACCCCAGCATACCTGTGAGGACAAATGTGCCTGGTACATGCACCTCCGCTTCTGCCCCAGACCTGCTGGGCTGGCACGGCCCCACAGCCCCACCACGGATGAACGGTCCCCTGTGCTGAAATACGATGAGAGCATTTTGTGTTGTTGGTAGAGTTAGTTGGAATATTTCAGGCAGTGCCTTTTGTGTGAGTTTGGTTTATTTCTAGCTTGGACTATGTCTTTACAAACATATAAATCAATGCCAATTTTAATCTTATTGTTAAAAACCTAAATTAGTGCAAACCTGACATTATTTTGCCACCAGAAATTGAAATGAGTTGTTTCAAATCCCAAATTAAAAACATTCTTCAGACAGCCATGTAATAGGAGAATATTTTGACTCTGGAGAGTCAGCCTTTCCTTCTAGAGAAAATGATGGTAGTGCAGTTGATACACTAGAGGGAAGGGATGCCATCTAGAGGGACCTTGACAGGCTTTCAGGAGTAGGCCCATGTGAACCTGATGAAGTTCAACAAGGTCAAGTGCATGGTCCTGCACCTGGGTTGGGGTAACCCCCGGTATCAATACAGGCTGGGGGATGAAGGGATCAAGAGCAGCCCTGCCGAGAAGGACTTGGGGGGACTGGTGGATGAAAAGCTGGACATGAGCTGGCAATGTGTGCTCACAGCCCAGAAGGCCAACCACATCCTGGGCTGCATCCAAAGCAGCGTGGCCAGCAGGTCGAGGGAGGTGGTTCTGCCCCTCTGCTCTGCTCTGGTGAGACCCCACCTGCAGTCCTGCATCCAGCTCTGGAGCCCTCAGCACAGGGAAGACATGGACCTGTTGGAGCAGGTCCAGAGGAGGCCACAAAAATTATCAGAGGGATGGAGCATCTCTCCTGTGAGGACAGGCTGAGAGAGTTGGGGTTGTTCAGCCTGGAGAAGAGAAGGCTCCAGGGAGACCTTACTGCAGCCTTCCAGTACTTAAAGGGGAACTATAAGAAAGATGGGGACAGGCTTTGTAGCAGGGCCTGTAGAGACAAGACAAGGGGCACTGGTTTTGAACTGAAAGAGGGTAGATTTGGATTGGATATAAGGAAGGAATTCTTTACAATGAGGCTGGTGAGACCCTGGAACAGGTTGTGCAGAGACACTGTGGATGCCCCATCCCCGGAAACATTCCTCGTCAGGTTGGATGGGGCTTTGAAAAACCTGATCTAGTTGAAGATTTCCCTGCCCATGGCAGGGGATTGGACTATATGACCTTTAAAGGTACCTTCCAACACAAATCATTCTATGATTCTATGGTTTTGCCAGAAAATTCAGTCCCAGCCCTTTGCTGGATGCTGTTAACTAGTATCTGTGCTGTCCTCCAAACACTTGAAGCCCACTCTGTCCTGTGTGGCTTTCTCTGGAAGCAGTGGTTGCTTCTGAGGGAAGGCTTGTGAGATGCACAGGCTGCAGGGAGTGAGCAGCAGGGCTTTTTATTTCCTCTCTGTGTTTCACAATTCAGCGCACATGGGCTGTGAGGTCTGGGAGCACCGTGGGCTCCCAGGCTTGGGGAACAGCATTTTAAAGCTTTTTCTTTCTTTTTACCCTTCAGCGAGCGTTATTCAACACGCATTTCTGCAGTCCTTTTGCTAACGCTGTTAGCCCAGCAGTCAGCTTCCCCCCTCACCGAGCTCAGTGGGAGCTGACACAGAAGCTTATTAGTCTGAAAATTAGCCCCGGCAAGACGAAGAGCTGGCAGAGCGCCAGTACAACCACCGTGTCTCACACGCGCGTGGTCCCTGTTGCAAGCCTGCCTCCGATTTCCCACCGTGTAGCCCCTCACCTCGCTGGGGCCAGCTCCTACTTAGCTAGGAGCCAGGTCTGTTTTAAGCCTGGGCAGGCTTAGGTGCTGCTCCTAACCTAGCAGGAAGAAGGTCCTACGCCCACCCGCTCTTAGTGGGTGCAGTTGTGGGGACGGCTCAGATGATAAACTTGAAAATGGAGGTTGCCGAGTTCGCTTCCAAAATGTAAACCAGCAACCAGTTAATCACTCTGTATTACTTATTTTTAAATTTGATTTGTATAAGCTGACTGTTTTCACTGCTGATTCATCTGTGATGAAGGCTTGTACGATAGCATCAGAGAACTGTAGCTTTTAACTGGTGGAAAGAATATAGACCCCCCCAGATGCTTTGGCATCTGGCGAGATGTATGTAGCATTTTGGGACTGCCCTGGAAATAAAGTAACCAGCCAATTTAATTAAAAAGATAATTACACTCACATTTTTTTCTCTTACATTGCATGGATTGAAGCCAACAGGTGCTTTTATTGTGAATCTGAGGGCTAGACTTTATGAAATGCTTGGCTTTCAAATAATATCAAATAATAAACCTGCAACAGCGGATGAATTCCACAGCAAATTATTCCACTTGGAGCTGGGGGATACATTGGGCCCGTCTCATTCAGTCAACACACGTCTTGATTTCCATTGGGTTTAGCATGGATGGCACCTTGTGTGACCCAGAGCAATCCCAGGAACTCCTGTGTCCAGTAGCAAATCCCCCAAACATTCACCAAACCCGCAGTAGGAGGCTCACAGCCTCCCTGCAGAAGTCATTAATCTGATATTTCTTTCTGGCCCCAGACAACTGCTGCTTGGATCCGAGTCTCCTTCTGGACCAACGCAGGAAATAACTCCATCACTATCATCAAAGAAAGTATGTTGCAAAATCCCCAGAGTACTTTTTATTTAAAATGTTACTATCAGAAAATTCCAGACTATGAAATTAAGACCTCAAATTCCCATTCAAACCTTACCCACCCCACCTGTTTAAAATATATAGATACGTAGTCACAAAACATAAAACATGCTGCAATGATACAAATATATTTTTCGATACAGAAATTACAGTACATTATAAACCATGAAAACAAATTGAGGCACTAGACTGTACATCAGCTCTGTTCTGCATTGTCTGTGAAGCTGATAGACTCGCTTTCAATGAACAAAAGATTTTCATTGCCTAGTGAACATAACTTTACAGGTCATATCAAACGATGTGCTTTGTTGTGAGACGTCACCAGGGTTGCTGGTCCTTTCAGAACCACAACATACCTACACAACACGTATCATTGCCACAATATGAAAAATAATCATTTTATTGAATGTACAACTCAAAAAAACCCCAACCCGTTGGTTATTATTAAATAAATAATTATTCCGTACAGTGGTTAGTTTATATTACACTGCGTTGGCCATTGGAACAAATGAAGTTTAATAAATAATGCACGGGAATGTCTCATTTACGCCTCCGTTCATAATTCTGTGCTATGCTCCTTTCAGAGGATCCTGCAAAAAACGAAGCAGAATGAAGCACATGGTGCAGCCTCGCGTAAACCCCGGCAAGCACACGGAAACGTCAGAGACCTGCAGTCTGCTGGGTCACTGCCGGACCCCGTCGGGGCGTTTGAGACCCGAGATGAGGGATCCTGGCACAGCCCCGAGCTGCTTTGATTTGGTTTTACCCCTCAGACTACACAATTCTCCAGGAGGCTGAAGGTCTGTGCAGTGCTCTCTACCTCCCGTCTCTCGAGCGGCTCGAAGGACCGTTCACTCAAAGCCGTTTTCTGTTCCAGTAATCCATCTCACTGATGGGATCTGAGCTCTCAGATCAGTGTGTGGGTAGAGACTTTCTGCATGGACATTGCCACCTTCTGTCCTGCGCAGTCAGCTCTTCGCCAGGTTTAAACCCTCCCTGTCCCCAAGCCATGCACACAGCGATAGCTTTTACTAAAATCTGCAGCAGGAGCTAAGCAAACCTCAGACTGCCCTGTGGACCAACCACAGCCTAAAATAGTCTTCAATAACATATTTAGCATCTAGTAGTGGTAGATTTCTTCTTCTTGCTCTTTTAAAATGAGAGGGAAACCCAGAGAGCCCTTCTTGGGCAGAGGCTGACCATAGGGTGACGTAGCTGGTCACCAAAGTCATCTTCTCTTCGACCCCAATGGGAGGATTGCTTTCACGGAGCGTATGCGTGCCCGACTATTGCATGCAAGGCACAGCTAGTCTGGGGGCATCCTGCAGGGAGCTGGCATTTTGGATCAGTGAAGATTTTTATGAATAAGACTTCAATTTTCACTGGGCTAAATACAAAATGAGTTGAGCTTTCTTTCTTAATATGGGTTATTGTAGTATCTTTACTGTATGTGTGACTGTTTCCCAGCTTCTACCTGGAGCGTTCATCCGACAGACCACACAGCCTGCGAGACACCCAGTGTCAGACCCCATTTTACCAAACCAGGGATGGAGACCCCAGGCTGCTGGCACTCTGCTTTGTCACACGAGGCTTTAACTCAGCACTGGTGTCAACTCCTGCACACTACCGGGGGACTCAGGGGCTTGCTGCAGAAGAAGAAAACCATGGCACCAAGGCACCGCACCAAGAAAAGGTCCTGCCTGGTTGAACGTCTTTGAGTAGGGAGAAGTAAAGACAAGCCTAGCACATGCTCCTGACCTTGCTTTGATGACACAGTCCATAGGCCCCATCTTCTCCTCCAGAGGAGCAGAAGCAACTATTTACCATTTTCCTCTCAGGGAATCAGGCAGAAAAGCAGTGAGTTCTAGTTTTACCTGTCAGGCGGGTATTACATAGCCCGACAGGGTAAAAATTCATTATTTGCCTTGGTTACAAATACCACATAACAGTACCTTTACATAACTATACCAGCAATTTTGAAATTAGGGCAATCAAATCTTTGCCTTTTTTAAATATTTGCTGTATTTTGCATTCTCATATTAATGTAAATGTAATCCCAATGGAAACGAAACCAAATTTATTACTTCCAGGCTATTTACTTTTGTGATAGCAGATATATTTACAGGTATTATGCATTTAATAGCTATTGCCACCACAGATAAAATGGTGCAAAATTATTCATGATACATAGCAATTTGCAAAATGATGCAGAGAGCAATATTACTAGTCTGAACAGGGTTTAATTGAAAATAAAAGTTACTGACAACCATAATTGCAGAATATAGATCACAGCGTGTATTCACATAATATAAAGGTGTCAGCTAGTAATTTGACTTTTATCATCCATTTAACAAAACAGCGAGAACTATTTCAGAGGCATGAAATACGCATTAGGGTTTTTGTTTTTTTTTTAATTCCTATTCTGGGGAATTAACTGACACTTTATTGTTCACATTGAGGGATTTCCTCATTAGAGCCCTGTAGCACAGGGAAGGTAGAGCTACTGGCAGCCTGCAGTTACCCACAGGGGTTGTGCACATGAGGGAGGAGGATTCTGCCCTATATGGATGCTATGGGAAAATAACAAAAAATTCACAGCATCGGTTAAAATCCTAAAAAAAAAGGCAAAAAATGTTTTAGGTAAAATGAAAAGCTGGAGGAGGCTGGGAATGTTTAACAGCTTGACCTGCAGAATGAGGTGGTGTTAATGGCCGATCTCTGCTCTTTCACCTCCTGCTCAAGTTTGAGGAATAGTGGTCTTGCAGAGACAATGAGGGTATCCCTTTATCCAGGGAGGTTTGGATCAGAAGTTTAAATGAGCTTTACATTTTCAGCCTCTGCTTTTTTCCTGATTTGTCAGTAAAATTTCACTTTTTTTTCCCTTGTAATAGCACTTTGGGGACCAGCGGAGCATGCTGCTGGCAAGGATGGGGCAGTAAGGAAAGTTCTCTGGGGACTTCTACCTGACCTTGCCTGCACTATGGCAGCTCAGACCAGCCTGATCATCTCAAGCATGAGAGTTAAGCGGACCCTGAAATATCTTGGCTGAGAAAGAGAATCCTGGTCCTTTTTCAGAGAACTCTAGGTCTACACGACATAAAGGCTGCTGCTTCCATCCGCTGGGAGAGAACAAAGAGGCAACGGAATGAAGAGACTATACATCACCAAGTACCAGATTTAGTCATATACATACCAGAATCTAAAGATCTTTTGCCCATAAGTCCAACAAAAGAGTCTGTTTTATGCCCTGAAAAAAAAAAATATAGGCAGGCTTTTATAACATGTTCTCATGAGGAAGGAAGACACCGGCTCCAAAACTGTTCATCTCGCATACCAGTTGTTCACAGCACTCTCAAACAATGGAGAACAAACATCAGTCTGACTAATCAGACTAAACAGGTTAGACCAAGGCACAGGCCAGTTAGCAGGCATCTTCTAATTAACTCAGAGATACTTTTTGGTCTTTGAGTTTAAGAATAATGGAAAAACAATGGCCCAAAACTGATTCTTCTTCCTCTCCCAGTACAATTTCTGTTGATTTGAGCAAATGCACAAGGCGGCAGTATCTTGGCATAGCCTGCACCTGTATGATGCACCTGTTCTACCTGATGGTGGTTTTTTCTGTAACATGGAAAAAGTCTTCCTTTTGGGTCAGGCAGAGCCCTTAATGGAGAGGAAGCCAATGGGACTCTGTCTGGACACGTCTGAGCTAGACAGTCTGGTCCTATTTTTGGAATATTTATGAGTTCAGATATTACCTTCCTGTCCCATTAATACTCCAAGGCACTGGAGGTGTAGAGGATAAATTACTCCAAGTTTTGGCCTACAGCACATATCAGATATAATGGTAGCTATAGTTTCAGATAAGGGCCAAAAAGGAACCATTCTTTCTCCAAGCTGACTTTTGAAGCAAGCTTGGAAATTTCTCCTTGGAAAGAATTTTGCTTGGCTAATGCATCTACAAACCAAGATCCTCAGACCTCGCAGGTATTAATTCAAGCTGAAGCAGTTTCAGAAAGCTGTAATTTTTTACTTTAGTAAGCAGATTATTTGACATGAGCTTTGTATTGGACTCTTTAATTGGCCTTCCAATACATAATCCTAGTGATAAAATCTTGCGGCTAACACAACACCGTGACAGTTATTGACTTCTGTGGGCAGAGGAGGTCTCACAGATTATAAGATCATTTTTACTTACTAAAAGTCTTCTGGCTCTAGTCTAAGCATCTTCAGATAAATTCAGATAATAAAACTATCACTGTGCAGAACAGCGTAATGCCACACTGCTGATAACCATCTCCTGCTCGGCGTTACCCAGAAGCAAAGCAATTATTAATGGGGCAAGATATACTTGTTTATATGGAAGTAGATCATAGACTGGCCCCTGCTGTGAGCAGGGGTCTGATTCCCACCCTGAAAATGCTGAGAGCACAGATACAGTATCTCACATGCGATGACATGGGCTCTCCCGTGGAATCATTCTCAGGGATTTGGGAATTCACTATTCGAATTTTCGAGATTTTGCCATCTTAATTGCTCCTCTCTCAGCCTGGCAGTAAGCTTGCCTTGCCTGTGAGAACGGCTTACAGAATCGCCCCCCTGGGAAATAAGAGAGAGCTGCAACATCCACACATTAATGTCAATTGAATTCTCAAAGCTTGTGGCTGCTCAGATGAGGTACAGGCTCAAGGCTTCACTGAGGGGGGGAGTTCAATCCTTTAACAGGATATTCCTCCACCGCCAGTGCTGCCAGTCCTTAGCTAAACTCAGTCACCTTCTAACTAATTCCCTCAAATGCACTATTCCCCATTTGAATATCTTCTAATAATTACTTAAAATATTTGAATTTTTTAAACTTACTTTTGTGAGAGATCTGGCCATATCCTGATTGGAAGAGGAAAAGAAAGAGAAAAAAAGGAAAAAGTTGTTCAAAAAGGATTGGCAAATACATATGATGCTACTGCAATGCTTTGAAGAATCAAATACAGAGGCTACCCTACGCATATTCAGCTCAAGGGAAATTCAGGCAATCGTTTACAACTGCATTTCTTTTTGAATAGACTACAAAATCTTGTTTCAGCTAAACCCACACGATTTAGATCTGTTTAGCTCCAAGTTGCTTAGATCAATTCTTGGATCAGTAAACATGTAGAAAACACGGCAATAATTGCCTACACAACAAATTTCCACACTTGGGCAATTCAATGGCACGTGTGACTTAATCGTGATCCTCCTTACTGGTATTTACATGCTGTAATTGGTGTGCACTTAGCACTTCAATGCAGTATTTATTTTTACCTCTTTAACAATCCGCGAGTTTATCTGATATTAAACTTTGGGGGGAAACAAACAAACAAACAAAAAGACCAAACAACCCAGGACCAAACAACCCACATCGCAACTTTTGAGAAGGATTTAACGCATGGAAAGCGAGTGACAACCGCTGTAAAGGGCTGCGCAGCGCTGGGAGAAGGGGACCCCAGAGGGGCGTGAGAGGGACCGAGCCCCCGCCCCGCTCACCGGCATCCCGCTTGCCCATGAGGCCGAAGAACTGCTGGGGCCGGGGTCTCCGGGCCATCCTCTGCAGGAAGTGCTCCAGGGGCAGCGGCAGCTCCTCCTG
>NW_010551174.1:16941-19018 GCF_000687285.1 Phaethon lepturus | reverse complement strand
AGGTGGCTTAGCAGGTTGTTAACTGCTTCCTAAAGTAGGGGCTAACACAGATGGTAACTAAGGAAGATGAAAATATCCATTGAAGTATTCATTAGTGTACATAGTCTGTCTGGGATGGAGTTAACTTTCTTCATAGCAGCCAGTATGATACTGTGATTTGGATTTGTGACTAAAATAGCATTAATAACACCCCAGTGTTTCAGCTATTGCAGAGCAGTGCTTGTGCAGGATCAAGGCTATCTCTGTTTCTCATACTGCTCCTCACTGAGTAGGCTGGGGGTGGGCAAGAATTTGGGAGGTGACAGCCAGGACCAAAGGGCTATTCCATACCATATGATGTCATGTTCAACAATAAAAACTCAGGGAGAGGAGGTAGGGAGGATGTTCTTTGCATGTAACCGTTATGCATGATGAGGCTCTGCTGTCCAGGAAGCAGCTGAACATCTGCCTGCTGATGGGAAGTAGTGAATAAACTCCTTATTTTGCTTTGCTTGGGTGCACAGATTTGTTCACCTATTAAACTGTTTTTATCTCAAGCCACAATTTTTCTTGGTTTTGCTCTTCTGATTCTTTCACCCACCCTGTCATGGGGTGATGGTGGTGGTGAAGGGAGTAAATGAGCAACTGGGTAGGTGCTTAGTTGCTGGCCATGGTCAACCCACTACAGCTAGGCTAGAAAGAATGACATTTGCTATAAGTTGCCAGGGGCGCTACCAAAAGAGGCAAGCGTAACACCCTCCTTTAGTAACTTTATTTTAATAGAGTAGAACAACTTCAGATAGCAGAGGCTGAAACTCTGTCTTAGACTGCTACCATCCTGAAAGATAGAACACACAGCTGAGCTATCTGAGGACAAGGGTATGGTTTAAATAAGACCAAAAAGGAAATCCAAAACCAAATCTTCCAGGCGAGGGCTTCATCTACTGTCATACCCGATCCACATCACCACATGTCTCTTTCTCCAGTTACTATTACTCATGTCTGAAAAATAGATCAGGTTATAATAGCACCTCCCTGTCTAGGCTGTAAACCAAGCAAATACCATATAGCTACACTGGACTGGCATTGAGGCCAAGCCAACAAAACCAGGGGAGGTGCAGAGAAAGAAAAGAAAAAGGAAAAAATCAAGGCCTCCATCATGGTGTAGGGACTACTTTAGAGCAGCAAACCAGGCAGATGAGAGGAATATGGATTTTTTTTTTTTCTTAATGTCTATTGAAATATTCTGAAGTGCTCAACCTAGTGATAAATTAGTACCTAAGACCCCTGTTGTGGAAATAAATACAACAGCATACAGATTCTTCATCAATGTCTTAGAGTAAAAAATAGTAGACCAACTCTTCCAAGTTGGAGAAAACAAAAAGAGGAAGATTTTCCTATAGTTGATCCACATAAATTGGAAAAAGGTTTGCTGAAATGATGGGTAAGAGGCAAACTTGTACAGAAGTGATTATGGAATGATACTGCTAATGCATCTTAGGCAAAGGAGGAAAAGTACAGATTTTAAGAATGTAGTCTTCAAAATAAATTTGCTAGCTAGGATGGCTGGGAGACAAGGATAAGCTTATAGTGGGGAAAAGAGAGATTTTCCAGTTCTTAAAGAATGATAGTAAGAGCACAGAGAAAAAGAATCCTTGAGCAGATAAAGGACAAGAACTCATGAGCTTTTCAGCAGCTTAAAATTTGGAAAAAAAAGCAGCACATGAAATGAAAATGGGTTCAAATTACTAAGTGTAGGAGGGTCAAATGAGAAAGTCCAGGGCAAAATTAGATGTTGTTCCTTGATAATAATCACAAAGAATTTTCCGTACATACAGCAGTCGTAAGAGGAAGAGTAAATAATGTGAAAAGACAAACAAGGCAAGAATTGTGGCTGGAAATGGAGAGAAAAGGAAAGACCCCAATGAAGCACCGGGTGTTGAGAAGATGTTTTGGAAAGCACCACCACACATCTGCCATATTTTTTATTTCCTTCCCCAAACTTTCAGGATCCTGGACTAGACAGATGTTTGGTCTGACCCACTACAGCTATTCTTGTGTGCTTTATCTAGATATTAGATAAATGATATGAGATATA
>NW_010551174.1:0-16910 GCF_000687285.1 Phaethon lepturus | reverse complement strand
ATATAATATATATAATATATATATATTAGAGATGATGAAGATCAAGGCTATGAAGAGAAGAAATTCCAGAAAAGTTGGAAAATGTCACTATCTGCCTTTCATACAAGTACAACAGGGAGTCAAAAAAAAAAAATTGTAAAATAACTTCAATTCAATTCCTAAAAAAAGACTGGAACATAGAAGCAAACTTATTTGTAAGCAATGCACAGACAGTGAGACAAATGTTTAACCTGTCAGGAGTAAGTCATGAAATCAATTGCATTTTCTTCTACAACATTTTTCTACACTTTTGTTTACACTTTCTTCTATGGATAACATTTTCTTGCTATTCTTAACTGAAAGCTCTTGTTATCAGTGCCCCAATATGAAAACAGGAGCAGAAGTGCTCTTTAACAGAGGGATGGGGAGGGAGAGGGAGCGTATATCACTTAAGAGCAGCATAGTGTCACATTCTGATTTTCTTTATTTCTTAACTTTCAGAAACTCTGTCCCAGATAAGCCTGTTTCCATTACTGATTTTATGTCTCTAAAATTGATTTACAGCTTTTCAGATATCTATTTTTTGTCCCAATTTATCTTCATTGCTCAACAGTCTCCAGCAATGGATATTCAGCCTTGGCCTTCCCTCTTAAAGAGGTATCAGCTGAAGTCAGATTTGCAATTTTTACTGTATTCCATGTCAGGCCTTAGGATTGTTACGCGGAATTAAGTGGAACTATGATTTCACTGTTCTTGCAAGTCAGCTACTCATTTATGTGTTCCCATCAATTTGTTAAGGGATGAAAAAGATGGCAGCCACAACGTCTACTTGTTTAGCTTGTAATGCACTGTAATTCCCAGAGCCTTTTCTAAACTAGAACTGGTAGCCACTTGTTCTTGATATTGGCTTTCTGCCTGAGCGCATCACCCATTCATTTGTCAGAACATTTTAGATTTTATTCATTTATTCTACAGTGTTTACACTCCACCCCAGACTTAAACTATTTGCAAGTTGATTGAAACTACCCTCCATTCCATTATCCAGGTCCATCCATAATGCTACTATTGTATAACACTGGATCCAGGACAGATGGTAATACCCAACTCGACACATTTTTCTTATTTTATTAATTATTAGTCAATATCTTCTGAGTGCAGTTCTCCAATCACTTTTGCATTTACCTACTAGTAGGTTTCCTGAGATTGCTTATCAGAACACCATCAGGACTGTCAAAATGCTTTCTAAAGCCAGAACTTCCTTCTCTGCCCACAATGACCGCACCTTTCCCAAGGTCGAAAATTGATTTCGGTAAATCTCTATTAATTATTAATTATCTGCTGTCAAGCTTCCAGGTACTTACCAATTATTCAGCTATTTTTCTTAGAAGCTGACTGGGCTAAATCTTTCTGACTACTGCTTTCAGCTCTCCAAGTGAAAGAAACACTAGACTTGCTCTTTTTTTCAGAGTTCTGACACATCATCACTGAATTCCCCAAAATAACTGAAAGGGTTTGACATCTCACCAGCCTTTTAGCTTTTTGCCCTTTTTTTTTTTTTTTGAGAGTGGGGAGAGCTTTATCTTAGGATAAAGTTCAAGAGGCTTAACTCATCTTACAGTATCTTACTGAGGTACCATCTTAATCTGTTCCATCTTTATTCAAGGGTATATTTTACCATTTCATCACTGAATTAAATCTTTCAGCCATCAGCCCACAGGAATCAGCCCCATGACCCTTTCAGTGAAGACTGGCACAACAAAAATGTATTAAATCCTCTAATGGTCTTAACCAATGCGTACTGAGACACACACTGGGTCACAGAGGAGTCCTTCCTTGTTTTCTTACTGATGTTTGTAGGATTACCTTTTACTGTAATTAAAGCCCTTCCCTTTCACCTTTGTCTCAGAGATGATTCTGGGCTCCTCCTTGGGGCATGAAACTCAGCCTGGTTTACTCCATAGTTAGCTGTAAGCCCACCTGCTCAAGCAGTGCAAATCACTCACTCGCTCAGGAACAGGCAGGTGACGACAAGCTGGCTCATCTCTGTCTGATCAGCTCCTTATGGACCCTCAAGGAGCGAACGCGCACTGCAATGCCTCAGCACAGTCCAAGAACTCTTTTGTGGCGACCTGTCAAAAAAGCTTGGCTTCTCTCCCTGCGGGTGACAGCTGTTCCCTAGCCCATGCAAGTCTGTTGCCCTTTGGATATTCCAGCCGCACCCAAGAGCGCTGGGCATTGCTAAGGCATATTAGAGGTCTCCCACACCTTTGTGTGAAAAATGCCACATTATCAACTTGCTCTTTACAGCACATTTAATTCAAGACATACTACTCTAAAACACTTCAAAATACATTTTTTTTTTAATTAAAAAAAGACATTTCATACTGACAGTTCAGAAGTCAAGATTAAATAAGATTAAGGTGTGATAAGTGCCAGAGATTAGAAAAAGGGAGGAGATGGGAAAAGAAGGAGCCTTTGGTGACCAGACTTCCCTAGGACACAGCTTCACAGCAACCTAAGACTAATCAGAAAGTTTTCCCTCAGCTAGGTTACTGTCCTCCAGAGTGGCTAAAAAAGCATCATATCCACCTTCATATCTGAGCCCGCAGCCCTGACAGGGACCTCGTGCCTCACCTGGTAGAGCACATTAGCTCTTACAGCCATCCTTCTGGAGTCTTCCAAGGGTGGACAACCGTTCTTCCAGAGACTTCTGATATGATCCTATGAGGAACTTGCTGGCTATTGTAAGAAAGGGCAGTCACAATCCTTCCCCAGATCATTGCCCCTGCACCCCAGTCCTCCTCCCGCCTTTGCACCTCCTAGGCTGTTTACTTTTGCTATTAGAGTAGCAAACCGAATCAGCTCACAAACAGGTTAAGTAAGCACTAGATGCAGCAGAAATATGCAGAGAGAAGCAGGAAAAGGGAGCAGGGTTGCCCCTTTTGCAGCAAGCTGTTAAAGCAGTTCAGCATGACTCAGTTTCGTCCTCATCCTATTCCCTCCTTACCTAAGGGGTAATGTGATGTGTGACAAAAAAAAAATTGGATTCAAGATCAAGAGCAACTCCATCTGTTTTTGATAAGCATACTTTGAGTTATCAAAAGTATCAAAACTGTATATGCTACATCAAGCTATACATTAATAAAATGTTATGGAAGTGTCCATATCATAACAGTTAATATTTCTATCTCTGGGGTGAGACGAGCCATAATAAAAGTCGTTTTATGACTGAGGCAACAGTTTCCATCACAGAAACTTTAAAAAAAAAATCAAACTTACATCGTTGCTGTAGAAGAGTATTTTTCATAACTAAGAAATAATCACCAGGACAAGTTCAAGGAATAGACCCATGTGACTCTCATGAGGTTCAACAAGGCCAAGTGCGGGGTCCTGAACCTGGGTCAGGGAAACCCCTGGTATCACCCCTATCCCAGGGTGGGGGATGAAAGGATCAAGAACAGCCCTGCCGAGAAGGACTTGGGTGTACTGGTGGATGAAAAGCTGGACATGAGCTGGGAATGTGCGCTCACAGCCCAGAAGGCCAACTGTCTCCTGGGCTGCATCCAAAACAGCATGGCCAGCAGGTCGAGGGAGGTGATTCTGCCCCTCTGCTCTGGTGAGACCCCACCTGGAGTCCTGCATCCAGCTCTGGAGCCCTCAGCATAGGAAAGACATGGACCTATTGGAAAGGTCCAGAGGAGGCCATGAAAATGATCAGAGGGACAGAACACCTCTCCTGTGAGGACAGGCTGAGAGATTTGGGGTTGTTCAGCCTGGAGAAGGCTCCGGGGAGACCTTACTGCAGCCTTCTAATAATTAAAGTGGGCCTATAACAAAGATGGGGACAGATTTTTTAGCAGGGCCTGTTGCAATAGGACAAGGGGTAATGGTTTTGAACTAAAAGAGGACAGATTTAGACTAGGTAGAAGGACGACATTTTTCACACTGATGGTGATGAAACACTGGCACAGGTTGCCCAGAGAGATGGTAGATGCCCCATCCCTGGAAACATTCAGTGTCAGGTTGGATGGGGCTCTGAACAACCTGATCTGGTTGAATATGTCCCTGCTCACTGCAGAGGCATTGGACTACATGGCCTTTAAAGGTCCCTTCCAGCCCAAACTATTCTATGAACATATAAGATGCAAGCAATATGACTCATTACTATCTCAAAAGAGAGTTAACACAACAGCAAACAATCAATTAGAAGTGCTTTAAGGATAGTTAAAAACTGGATATGGCTTGCTGGGGCTGGGAAGCTCCAGGGATACTCTGCCAAACCCCTGACTGGAGCACATTAGATGTTTTTTTCTCCTTCATATTGATGACAGGCATGGTAGGTGACTACAGAGCAGGATCCTCTTCGGAACAGTGGGAATAAGAGCAGCTAGCTGAATCCATTACAGTATGGAGAAGAGCTCTCATCCAGCATGCAATTTAATAGTCAGTCCAATACGTAAATTTTTATAACTGCAATTGCTCACACAGGAGCATTACAGATTTGGGAGTACTGGCATATCTAAAAAAAATAACAGTGTTGTAGGAACTGTGATAAAATATACGAGAAATAAAGTACATCTGCCAACTAGCAGCATAATCTTTGCAGCTAAAGAGCTGAGGATTTGCAAAAGAATCACTGAGAACAGGTTTGGGAAAAGTCCAAACAATACACCCATGTCAGAGAGCAACAACAGGGCACCAGGTACAGTGAGGGCATGTAGTTTCTTTTACCTGTAAGAGGATCATGACTTGGGAGAACTCAGCTAAGGAACCAGATTCCTTAAATGCAACTCCAACATTACTTGAGGATAAGTTTTGCAACATTGTTGTACAAAATGAGTGGATTCCTCAAAGCACTTGGAGATCATTTGCCCACAGGACTGGACAACAATCCTGAAAAAGCATTCTAAAAAATGAGTTGAAAAACAAAGGAAATAGCATAAAGCCTAAAAAATGGTCATTGGAGAACAGCGAGTTAAGTCCTATGTTCAATTTAAGATAAACAGGTAAATCTACCTAAGACCCTACAGAAACAGATGGAGTACAATTAAAAGTAACACTATCAGGACTGATACGTTAGTATTTTTATGAGATGAGCTCCTCAGTTCGAAACAACCCCATCATATCAGCCAACTCAGAGCTGCTGCTGCAGAGATTTACTAGGCACTAGCCTAAAACAGGACACTAACATGGAAACAGTTCTATTTAGAGTACATTCCTCAAGACAGAAATTCACACACGTGAAGAGCAGCCCTTCTCCACATTACTCATCCAGCCCAAGCGTAGATTTGCCAAGTCTGAATGACGTACTTATCACTGTGCCTTTGGCAGGGGACCTGGAAGCCTTACTGGGAACTGTGAAGACACATCCAGCAAGCCTGTCAAAACAGGGACTGTTCACACATAGCTAAGAGGATGAGACAGAACCATCCTCACATGACTTCTCCAGTTGCCCCGGAAATCTGTGGAAACAGTTGAAAGGCATTAAAACAGCTCCTCGCTCCACTGTAGGAGGATGCCAGCTTGTCAGGATGCTGATCTTAAGCTTCTTCTAAAGCAAAAAGCAGACGTGCTTCATCAGTGAAAGAAGGCAGCACTCCTGTTGGTGGGATGCAAATTTCTACTGTGACCACTTAGAGTTGGCACCATTTGTCTGCTCAGCACGTCTTGCACATCAGTGCTGGTTCCACACACATCACATGGGTAGCCCTGGTTCCACAGTGTGATAAATCCTTTTTTCTCAGCAGGGCAACATGGCAGGATGAGGAATGCACGAATGCTCTTTTGCTTGATTATGTTACAATGCAGCTTTTTTCAAGCCCGCAGAGCCAATCTAGCTACTCTTGGAATACCTCCAAGTCCAAAAAAACTGTAATTTGCTGCCAGCCAGGCACACCACCCTCTAGTTAGAGCACCACCACCACTCTCGTCTTGTGGACACGCTGCATAGCAATTGGCTAGACAAACTCGTTCTTCTGATTTTCTCTCTTTGATGTCAGCAGCTGTTTAGAAGTCAAGTTCAATATGTCAAGTTCAACAGCGGGAATATTGAGTGCTCCCTCAGCGAATGGTGGTAAGGATTCTTTTCCAGGTGTGTAAACAAAAGTTTGTTCCATGAGGTGTCCACAGAGACACTGCTCGTCACCAATCTCCACCTGGACATGGAGTCGTTGACCACTATCCTCTGGATGTGACCATCCAACCAATCCCTCATCCACCCAACAGTCCACCCATAAAATCCGTACCTCCTCCATTTAGAGAGAAGGATGTTGTGGGGCACCATGTCAAAGGCCCTACACAAGTCCAGATAGATGACATCAGTAGCTCTTGCCTTGTCTACTGATGTAGTAGAGAAATCTGTTTCCTTGTCAGCAATGAAAATCTCTTTACAGATCAAAACTTAGGAACCTACACACCAGGTTTAGGTCCTGTGCATCTGTAACCATCAAGCTCCTTTCTCAGCACTCTAGTTTTGCATGTACCATCCTGCAGCATTAACTCTCCCCACAATGAGACTTGGCCTAGAGTGAAGCAACATCCAACTTTCAGATTGTCCAAAATTTAGATAGTGTCGAGCCCTACAGTGCAAGCTGTAAGTTCTTCTAGCACATGGAAGAGTCCTTTCTTTCAACCTCTGTCTATGAAAAATTGCTTCTTCAAACACACTCTTTTCCTAGCGATGTCAGCATCTTCTGGCATGTTGTCAGGTAACATTCGGACAGGCTTTAAATAGCTCAGGGTAAGGAGTCACATGTTAAAAAGAGTCGCTACAAACAAAATACCTATCATTGATAAAGTCTCCTAACACTATGCTCAAAGCCAGTTCAGGAAAGATGTAATCCAGCTTCTGACAATGCCTTTCTGCTCCGATCAGAATCGGGGACATGACTAGTTAAGCCTCAAAACTGTTCTACAACGATTGCATTAGTCAAGTATTAATTTTTCAGGAATGTATTTTAAAATACAGAAAAACTGCTGGCATGTTCAACTCAATTAAAAGGATTTTTTTTTTTTTTTAATTCTGTCATGAAGAGAGAAGGAAAACCCTTTGGTTTATATTTTCCCCAAGCACAAAGCAGCATATTCCAATTCACCCAGGATCTGAACTCCCATAGGTTTTCAGTAGGAGCTGCACCCTTTTTTGAAAATCCTATCCTAAAATAATCTTGTTATCAGTGTCTACATAACTTAAAAGGTATGTTTTTCTAGTTAAGGATATTACTAAAACTATCATTACTTCTTTAAGAGCAATTTCTGAAAAAAAATCAAGCACCTGCTTCGTAATTGGGAAAACAAGGATACCTCTGGAGTTCATGTTTTTTAATTGTGATTTTTTTTCACCATTCACTAGAAAGATATATCCATTGTTAAGATCTTAACTTTCAGATTCAGCTAAGAAGCTGCTCTACATTCAGGACTACGCACCTTAAAAAAAACCCTCACTTTTTTTTTTTTTTACAATAAATTGAAGTTTTCTTCACTGACTCATTCCAATATAATATTCCATGCAAATCAGATACACCTGCTATCAGCACCTTGATTATTTCTATTTGGAAAGGATGTAAAGTTAGCAGGCAACAAGGATTCAGATTTGCAGTGTTGTAACTTAAATGTTTAAAGAAGAATAAGTACAACTTGGAGAAGTTTAGGACCTAAGTAATACCTTGAAATTATACATTAAGTGTCAGAATTAAATATTTCAGTCCCAGGACACCCCTTCAAGTGCTTAATAACAGTAATAAGGTCATTAACTGCAAGTTGGGGGGGGAAGCAGAAAAATATGAAATATTATTAGATATCTTGATAAGTCCTTCTTGTCCTGACTCTGAAGTACCCTCAGCTGAAATGATACACTTTCTACACATGGAGGAATTTTCAAAGACTATATAGCTCACAGTAACATCATGATTTGTTTAAGCAGTTTAGCAGAAGCAGAGGTGCTGTTAAATCAATCTATATTTTACTTCTTCACAGGAATTTCAATACATTCTGGTGAAAGGTCCCATATCCAGACTCAAATTTCAGTAGGCACTACGCAACATGTTCAGCTTCATATTTGCTTTGAATGCTCACAGTCTCTACCTTTATGCAAGATATTTGGATTCTCACGAGAGGATTTTAACGTCATTCTTCAAAATTGCTCAAAAAAATGGTAAGTTGTACATTTTACAAGCAACATGCATATTTCCTCTGGGGGAACAAAGCAGATACATTTATAACAAGCAAAATTAAGACTCAACATTAACCGGCTGTTATAAGGACAGGCCCCACATGTCCTTCTGGATGGTGAACACAGGAGGATCAGGAAGCTTACCAGATCTGTGGCTTACCTCTAAGATCAGACCTCCAGAAAAACAAAATTCTTCTCTCTGACTTCCTCCCTGAAGGTGAATCTGGAAGACGACTATGAACATGGTTTTGTAAGTGTGCTTAAATTGTCTGTTTATTTCAAAGAAATAATCCTATTTGTAGCTCTAAATTTGATAGAAGTGCTTTCACTCATGCAATCTCTGTGAATAGGAGGATGCTAAAATTAGTCCAACTTCCAGATAATTTCTGGAACAACGTCATCTCACTAACGCTGGTCAAGAACACTAGAATTTGACTCAATTATCCAGAATTGGCAAGTATCTTAATTTAGAAGCAGAATTTGTTTTAAAATTTAGACTATTAACAGAAAATAGTATCTTGCCACAATCAAAACACGGCTTTTATTTCTTTTGAGGAGTACAGTCAAAATACACATTTACAGGAAAAAAATAGTGATTCTCCGTTTAATTGCTTTATCTGCAAGAAAGCTGACTTCGCAGAAGGTTGCAGAAGAACAGATCTACACTAAAGTGAGATGATGTATTATCAATATAAACTATAATCTTCAAACTAAGAGAAAAATGTTACAGCTTGAGTATTTCAAATCATTTTAGAAAAGGATGAATCTTTTTCCTTTGCTTAATCTCACAAGCAGTGCTTTATTTCCCTATCTATACCCAGAACTGTTTCAGTGCTGTCATAACGGGTTGTATATCTACCTACTTACATGGAGACAAATTATCTTCTACACTTTAATCAGTTTTCTTAAGTACTTCAGCTGTACCTCTGCTATGCACACCAGGACTTTAGCATAAACCACATAGTAGTTTCTCCAAGGGGGTAATGTTTTTCAAAATTCTGTTGTAGGCCACCGTCCAATTCAGGAACTTGTGTTGAGAAAGTCAAGTAACAAAACAGCTGCGAGCCCAAGAAATACAATTTCTAAGCAGTAGAAGACATCTCAAAGAATCTGAAGAGTTACACCTACACTGATTATTCAGAAGCAAAACATGAGCATTGAAAGGGTTCATTAGTTTTTAGCTTCAGTTGTTTGCATTATCTGAGCATGAAACCAACGTTCTGTGGGGCATGATGCTGGTACAGGTACACTCTACCTAGAAACAGATTACTGTTTTCAGTGCAATCTTTTCCTGAAGTCAAAGCAGAAGATACGAAAAGGTAGCAGATGTTCCTCTGCACTCTTTACCAGAAAAGGTTTTTCACTCATTTCCAACAATCAGCGGGAAATCTGCTGCACGCTGCCAGCTTTCAGCTAAGAAATAGAACAGACTATTACAGGCTTGATTATATTTATGATCTGTAACTCTAGATAAACCACCAGTCACTAGAGAACAAGAAGCAAGAGGAGGATCCATTTGGCACATGTTGCTGCTGGATTCTATTAAACATATTCCTGGTGACCATGGTTTGTTTGATGTGTCAGCAAGATTTCAGGCTCACTAGTTTCTAAATGTTCCTGAGCCTCCAACATGGTAGAAATGGACCAGAAAAGCACAACAAAAAAATCTAACTTAAGCCAGGTCTGACAATAGCTTTACACCTATACAGAATTTTTGAACGCTCACACTACAGAGATGGATTTGGAATATCATTCATATGATCCAAGCAGTGAAACAATTCTGGTGCTTTAAGTGACTTCATTCCAGAAGACTGAGATCAAGACACAGTTGAAGGTGTTAGATGTTTGCTTACAAAGTAGAATACTGTATTATAATATGACTGGAAAGTTCAAATTTCCTCCAAAACCTGCAGAAGCCTCTAGACTATCATTTCATAGCTAACAGCTAAACAAGTGAACTATTTCAATCATACTACAAGTGCTGCCACAGCAGGGATAACTTTGTGGAAGTAATTAATTGTTTTACTTGCAAATATTTTATTAAAGACAGCACAAGAGACAACTAGGAAGTAATATACTGGAAGTTTTGTTTCTTAAAGCTCCTGCAAGTATTTATCAAAGACAAGTATTTTAAACCAGGACTATCTTAAATTTCACTGCTAGTTTTCTTCACTGGGTGATACTGGATGTACAAATGCAGCTGGTGAGTTCATCACACAATAAACTTCAAAACCACCTCTAGTTCATTTCAAAATCACAGTACAGTTAAAAATGTCAAGTTTCCATTATATTAAGTGTTGATAGAGATGAATTCTTGAGTGTGTATGTTACATTAGTGCATACAAAATCTTTTAATACCTTGTCAGTCAAAATGGTTCACTGAACTCCTGAGAAACTTTGTGAGGATGGGGGAGGTGAAGAATAACTCCGATTATAAATGCTGACAGTTATTTACTGCTTGTATGATAGAGGGTGACAGCAAACGTCTGAAACAACTTTTGAACTCTAATGCAGAAGCCTGCTTCTTGCTGGCTGCAACTCATAATGGGCTGGATTTCAAAAAGTGATACTTACCGAGTCCTCCACTTAAAGCCACAAATTCAAAGGCAGATCATTGTATTTCTGCATATAGACTACTTAGACAGGAAACAGGACTGGATTGGGAAGAACCTGGAAATGAAGAAAAGCCTGGAAACAGAGGCTGGAAACATATAGCAACATATAGCTAGGGATGACTGGCCAGCGCTCTCTAAGCCTGCATGCAAAACACAAGCAGCTACATGGCATGAAACCAACACCTTCCTGCTAATCTTCCCCAGGCAAGCAGCAATCTCCCCAGTAGAAATTAAGATACAGTGAATACAGTTCTGCAAAATTGGGTATTGCAGACCAATCTTACACCCAGAAAGGTTAACAAACAAATCTGTACATGATACAGCCAAGGGAGGAACTGATAGTTATTATTGGTTAAAGCTGAAGATGAAATACGAACAAAACCCACAAAAAACAACATCTGAGCAGTTAACTTTATTTAAATTAGCTCATGTGAGTTTTCCACCAGGGCACCCATCCACAAAGAAGTATACTCTAACTGCTTGATATCCTCTGGATCCAGCTTTCAGACAGTCAATATCAGGTTCCACCTTTCATTAGTTACTTGAACTTCTTATGAAAAATTCCTTGCAAGTTTCCCCAATGGTCCTGTTTAAATAGTATGCAGCTAATTCTAGTCAAAGGGGGCTCAGAATGCCTACTCAAGTTTCCGTACCTACTATCAGTGTTTGAATACATTTCTGTCCTTTCAAATGCCTCACTGGTAGCAAACAGATCAATTGCTATCAGTTGAGCAGACTTGACTGCGTATTTGCAGCTTATGATCAAGCTACAACATGAGACGTTCTTCCAAGTTGCCACATAAGCATGTATTATTGGAGCAGCTGGCAAAGAAGGCTTGTTAAAATATTTCAGTGTTGGTTGTTCCTGTAATAGTCCAAACATCAGTTCCCTGTGTTCATGCATTAACTAAGCAACTCACCTAAGACTTCTCGAAATAGTGAAACCGAATTAAAATTCAGAAGTTCCTGACAGTCAGCTGTTCTGAAATACTGCAGGAAGAGGCAGACTGTGTATGAAATAACTGAACAGAAACCTTGTCAGTTTTAAGAGTTTGTAAACATTAAGCAGGACACATATGTGTGTGTGTATATATATATATGGAAGAAGTTTTTCACCATGAGGGTGGTGAAACCCTGGCACAAGTTACCCAGAGGGGTGGTAGATGCCCCATCCCTGGAAACATTCAAGGTCAGGCTGGACATGGCTCTGAGCAACCTGTTATAGTTGAAGATGTCCCTGCTCATTGCAGGGGGGGTGGACTATATGACCTTTAAAGGTCCCTTCCAACCCAAAGATTCTATGATTTTATGACATTACATTAATAATTCCCTTACATATCAAAAATTATTTAACAATTAGTCTTACAAAAAGATTAGCCGACTTACATTTCCACGTGCTTGTGGGGACTACAAGGTAGCATGAGAAGTTTAAAAACCTGTACTTGTAAACATTTTCTCTTTCGTAGTCTGTCAAAGGATATTTGAAGGTATCTTTCAGCCTTAGAAATATAGCTCAGTAACTACAGAGTTAGAATAACATTACAAAGACAACATGAATGACAAAAATATTTATGAACTGTGTTTATATAAACATATTGGCTTGTAAACAAGTTAACAACATTTACATTAAATATCAAAAGAAAACTTTGAACTAGACAATTTGCATTGAAGAGAAAAATAAGTTAAAAATTAATCACATCTTAATTATTCCATTGGTTATTACTATGTCAGGCACATGGCAGTTTCAGAACTGAACTGTACTAAAAAACTGAAACAATGCTGAATATTGTCATTTACACTAAAGGTTCACTTTGATAGAGCAAAAGCCACCTCATAGTTACCTGAGGATTCCCATGGTAACTCAGCGGGGATAACAGTATGAACAGGACTTATTCTTCACAGACTGGGAACTTACCACTTCAGTAGACATTTTTGGCATACTTTAAGGACGGTCTCTTGTAAGCTATAGTTCATATGGGAATCCCAGAAAGGCCAGCAAAGCTAATGCTTAAGTTAAATATAAACACCTCATCCAAATTTCTAGCAATATTTACACCAGCTGTTCTGCAGGATTTTAGCATGAGTCTGAATAAAAAAGTCCTACAAGTTAAGCATGAGAGTACTTAAAACTTAACAGAAAAGCATCATGAATTATGAAATAGTTACAACAGTTCAAATTATACATCAGGAAGTTACATATACATTTAATCATAAAACAGTATTTTCTATATATTATTCAAACCCTTCAGTATTTGTTCTGATATAACAGTGACACTCAAAAAGTGATATTCAGTTTTTTACCCCTTTAAGTGAGTACACTTATTTCCTCTATTCTTACAGGTGCAAGGATGCTTATTTGGATACCAACTCCACATAGGTATGACTTCCAACATAACTTTAAATTACAGTTTTCCATCTTGAAGGCAAAAGGCTAATCAACGGTAATAAACAGACAGTTCATCATCACTCATGTCTGAATCATCTTCATCCACTTCACCTTCAATGACCGATTTCTTCCCTTTGCAGCATGAAACAATTAATCCAATTAAAAAGACCTGTAAATTTAAATTAAGTAGTAAAAGTTACTATTATTCAATTAAGTGGCTTACAAGGACAATACATGTAAAGCTGAATGGCAGTATGGTGATGCAAATGGTTCAATGACAGCTACTGTAAACCATCCAAATTGATTCAGCAATCTCTATAATCAAAGTACTTACTGCAATGAATGCCCAGTTCCCAAAGTAATAGGCAGCACTGAAGAACCAAAATTTATGAAGAAAGAGGTATGTCCGAGTAACAATACACTGATCTAAAAGGAAAGCAAGTAGTACTGATTAACACAGAACAAATAAAAATCAGCTAATTTAACTTACAGAACAATAATGCAACCGTTTTAGAGAGTATTCAGCTCTGAAGAGCCATGATACTCGCTTGTCCATAAGTGCTGGGCAGTTTTTAAGAACCACCTTACAGAAACACAAGACACAATGGGATTGTCTGTTCCTAAGTCAAGCAAGTGGAGCAGAAGACCAGCTTGGCTAAACAGGGAACTCCTTGTGGAGCTCAAGAGTAAAAAAAATTGTACGGTCTCTGGAAGCAAGGTCAGGCTTCACAGGAAGATTACAAAGCTATGGTTCATATACGTAGGGAGAAGACATGAAAGGCTGAAGGTCAATTACAGCTGGAACTGGCCAGTGTTGTGTCAGACAACAAGAAATGCTGGATAGATTGGAGCACTGGCCAGTGATTAATGGGATGAAATTTAACAAGTTCAAATGCTAGATTCTGCACTTGGGACGGAGTAATGCTAGGCATATAAATTGGGAGTATAAGTTGGGAGAGCAGCCCTGTAGGGAAGGATCTGGGGGTGCTGGTCAGCAGCAGGCTCAACAAGAGTCAGCAGTGTGCCCTGGCAGCCAAGAGGGCAAACCACACTCTAGGGTGCAAACACAGCCTAACCAGCAGGTCAAGAGATGTGATTATCCTGCTGTATTCAGTGTCAGTGTAGCCTCTCCTGGAGTATTGTGTGCAGTTCTGGGCCCCCACACTTAAGAATGATGTGAAGGTCCTCAAATGCAGCCAGAAGAGGGCAGCAAAACTGGTGAAAGGGCTGGAAGGAACGTCCTGTGAGGAGCAGCTAAGGACTTTGGGCTTGCCTAGTTTGGAGAAGAGGAGGCTGAGGGGTTGTGTCAGACAACAAGAAATGCTGGATAGATTGGAGCACTGGCCAGTGATTAATGGGATGAAATTTAACAAGTTCAAATGCTAGATTCTGCACTTGGGACGGAGTAATGCTAGGCATATAAATTGGGAGTATAAGTTGGGAGAGCAGCCCTGTAGGGAAGGATCTGGGGGTGCTGGTCAGCAGCAGGCTCAACAAGAGTCAGCAGTGTGCCCTGGCAGCCAAGAGGGCAAACCACACTCTAGGGTGCAAACACAGCCTAACCAGCAGGTCAAGAGATGTGATTATCCTGCTGTATTCAGTGTCAGTGTAGCCTCTCCTGGAGTATTGTGTGCAGTTCTGGGCCCCCACACTTAAGAATGATGTGAAGGTCCTCAAATGCAGCCAGAAGAGGGCAGCAAAACTGGTGAAAGGGCTGGAAGGAACGTCCTGTGAGGAGCAGCTAAGGACTTTGGGCTTGCCTAGTTTGGAGAAGAGGAGGCTGAGGGGTGACCTCATTGCTCTCTACAGCTTCCTGAGGAGGTGAAATGGAGAGGGAGGTGCTGAGCTCTTCCCCCCATACCCACTGATAGGATACATGGGAATGGTTCAAAACTGTGCCAGGGAAGGTTTAACTTGGACATTAAGAAGCATTTCTTTACCAAGAGGGTGGTCAAACACTGGACCAGGCTTCCCAAAGAGGTGGTCAATGCCCCATGTCTGTCAGTGTTTAAAGAGAATTTGGACAATGACTTTAATATGCTTTAACTTTTGGTCAGCCCTGAATTGGTCAGGCAGTGGGACTAGATGACTGTTGTAGGTCCCTTCCAACTGAAATATTCTATATGAAATTTATTCTTCTCTACCAAAAAGGTATATTTGTTACTATGGGACAGTGAATGTGTAAACAGGTATCACTAAGCTGAGAGTTGCACAGATAACCTGATTACTGTTGGGCACAATTTCTCCTACAGATGTGTCAATTATTGCCTGCTCTGACACAGATCCTAATTACTCACCACTCGTCTTAGATAAACTGTAGCCATATAAGAAGGAAATACAAAACAGATTCTGTACTAAACCAACACATTTCAGTACTTCAAAAAGGTGTGTCTACCAGGATTGCATAACTTCTGTAAAAATCGAAGTCAACTACAATGTTGTGTTATGTAGGCAAAAAACCCACCATATACTGGGCCTTTTGTGACCCAAACAGCAGATGGCTTATTTGTACCCTGACAGTACTGGTTACATCTTACTCCTCCTTTAGTGCCATAAAAACAGCCACATCTAGAAGCACTTAGTATTCTTCTCCATTATAAAGTGGCAGATTTTAACAGAATTAAGAATCTAATTGTCAAGGCATTTCTAAGACTACAAAAAGGTACCATAAAGGCTTGTATGGGGCACTGAGCCTGTATCATTCAAAGGTCATGTCAGAGGGCAGCCCAGCACGACATGCAAGCCAGCTGACTGGTCTCTCCAGTCCAAGGAGGGGTGCACTGAGTTCACGCTAAGGTACCATGTGAGCTCCTGTTTTTCTCATTTACTATGCTTCAAATCCCACCTAAACCCCTTTTCAGAGCAGAGATTGCCATCTAGACAATTCGGACACTAGAGAAAGTAAGCACCACAGAATTTGCCCATTCGTCCCTCAGTTCTGACCCCAGGTTTGGAAATACCCACTAGGAGTGCCTGAAGTACAGAATTCCCACCTCCCAAAGTTGTGAGTGATACACTGCTGCTTCTATAGTTTAACTTTTAGCAGCCATTTAACAAGCTTACAATCATCAGTTTCTGAAGGTAAATATTTCATTTAGATTCAACTTCCACATTAGTAAACTGCTGCTTTAGCAATACCACACACTATAGCTCACCATTTCCTGGGTAGAGAAAAAAAGTTAGGAGTTAAGGATAGATTTCCCCGCCCCCCTCAGGAAGGTGTGCTGCTTGACCTTGCCAAGATGATCCCCCCTCAGACAAAATCCCTACAGTGTCTTAGAATGATTATATCAAAACAGAGAAACAACTCCATTCCTTCAATAGTTCTCCAATGACTTATACTTGATAAAACACACAAAACTTAAAACACTAAATGAAATACTACTTTATACAGCAGACTGGTTTCTGGAATCTATTGTGTAGTATCAGCCAACAAAAAAAAGAAGTTAAACTGCGATGTCACAACTTGTAGACACAAGGAATACAACACATAACTAGGCATATTCTGCAGATAATTAAAGTACAAAACAGCTTAATTAGAGAAAGCATACTTCTCCTCTAAGTGAAAAGCACAAGAAAGGAATTGGGCTGAACTAATCCTTCCTGGTTTTCCAGACTAGATCTCAGTTATGCACAGAAATCTGATTTTCCCCATCCTCCTTGTGTTAACACCAGTCAATAGTACTTACCCTACAACAGAAGAAAAAAAATTGCCAAGTAGCACACTACTCACACAGAATCACACACAGAATCACTAAGG